>NC_133666.1:252137655-252437655 GCF_037893015.1 Macrotis lagotis
ATTTTTTAAAGACAATATGAAGAGTACCAGATGGCACTGAAATTTATTCTTAGGATTTTATCCAATCTGGACTAAATGGACACTATGGACAAAGACATTGCACTGTGTGCATGCATTTATGTTCCCTATCATTCCAGGGATTACACTTCCAAATTCTATTTGTATAAGGTAACAAGGTACTTAAGACAGACAAAGACAGGTCCCAAAAGAGTGAGGGGGCTGGGAATGCCTATGTTAAATGACAATCATTTTGCTTAACAGAAGGCTTGTATAAACTGCTCTTCCCTTTTTTTTAAATTAAAACTAAGATAGCATGCTGGTCTTCCCCCAAAATGTTAAACAATATTTTCAAAGCCATTTCTATCTAACTTTTCAGTGAGCTAACTCTAACTCTGGACAGCTACACTTGTACAATCAGGTTAGCACTTAACCCAAACCAGTCTAGCTTGCTGCGATACCATATGGCAAGCCAGCACAGGGAGGACAGAGAGACAGGTGATTTTCCACTGCCTCCCTAGGACCTGGCTTGGGAACAACTTCTAACCAAGCACAATGTAATTAGCTCCTTCCTTTTCTTCCAATCCAAATACAGTCTTTCCCTCCTGTCCCTCCACACACACTCAAAAAACCTACTCTAACCCACCCCCATCAGTCTACTGCTTTCACTACCCTCCAACTCACATAAGTATCAGCAATCTCCTAGAGGAGGGGGATATTTCATGCTTTTGAGGAGAGTGAAACCCAAGCAGGGGAAAAAAGACAAATCAGAAAACAACTTACTTTGTAAGTTATGCATTGCAAATGTTTTCCTCTGAAATTCCTGGATCCAACAATATGAAAAATCTACAAAGCTACTTTTCCACCAAGAAAACAGAAAAAGCCCCTGGGCCTCCCCCGACCCAATCGTGAATTGGTTCCAATCCCGTCTGAACCAATTAAGGGGAGGGGTAGAAAAGTTTTCCCGAAGAGGAATTGTACAGCTTTCAATTAACGTTCCATAAAATCCACTAGGAAACGGCTGAAACATGTAGTCAGAAAAGCCGAGCCGCCCTCCTCCTGCTCTGCTCGGAGCAGATGCAATCTCAGTGTCGTCCGAGGAGATCCGCTCCTATCTGGCTCATCATTAAAAAGCCAACTCAATTTCAGTACTGTACTGTGGGAAAAAAAATCCCGTCGCTGGCACGTCTCTCTCAGATAAAGATCTCAGCTTCATGATTAACTTGGGCAGGTTCAAATATTTGCTGAGCTAGGGATTTCAGGTGGGGGGAGGGAAAAACCAGAGTCAAAGTAAAAGTTGTCATCAGCTAACAAGTGGCCAGCGCAGGGCTAACTTTCTCGTTTTAGCCGAGCACATGAGAGAGAGAGAGAGAGAGAGGGAGGGAGGGAGGGGGAGAGAGAGAGAGAGAGAGAGAGAGAGAGAGAGAGAGAGAGAAGGCCATTGTAAGCAGACCTAAAATAAGCTCTGTTAACTGGCTGCAGAACTAAAGTAACCGGCAGTCAAGCAAGGCACTAGGAGCAGCCAAACACAGGAAGTGGTTGAGCTAGTTCAGCAAAAAATAGAATCAAAGCTTTCCTTGTAAAAGTTCTGAACCTCTCAGAACAACCCAGGCACATACAGAGTCACTGGCTCACAATCCTCTCTGGTGGCACCGGCACCAGCACCACCACCACCTCCTCCACACTTGTATAGAACCCGTTACTACAGGTGCAATCTGAAGACCCTTATGAAGTGGCTCCATCCTGGGCTGAGTCTATTTAATAGGCCTGGCAGGGGAGGGATTAAAAATACAGATTCCAAAATATTTGTAAGGGAGGGTCCCTCACTAAAGCTATTATTACTAGACATGAATAGAACACTTCACGGCCATGTGTAAACTCCTCTGCAGTCATTCCTCAGACCAACAGTTAAACTGCTACACCATTTTCTAGTAATTAAGAGGTGTGTCCGCATTATGTTTATCTGATGGCCACACAGGGGCAAAGGACAGGACAGGGAAGACATTGGGGTCAAATCATCCCAGAGGATGTTTTCATTTCCTGTATCTGAGGAAGTTATAGGAAGAAGTGAACCTTGAAGAGTTGAGGTTACACTGTTTAATAGGAGGCACATTCACCTGACTGACCAAAGGTATCCTAGGGATCAGTGTGGGTACCTCTGTGGATGTTGTGAGAACAGTAAGAGGGTCTATTCCTTCTCCTTTCTCCACAGAAAGGGTGGAGGGGGGAGCCAAAACCAAGCTAAAAGACAAATTGATGTCAATTATTTTTAGCCATATGCAAAGAAGATAAAATCTACACCCATCTCATGCTTTTATGATTTCTATTCTGTGCTCATCATCATTATAGTTATTACCTCTTCATTCCCTTGGAAGCTAAAGGGTCTTCCCAATATCCATTAGACTTTAACATTTGGAAAGAAATCTGACATTCTATTGAGTGATAGCTGTGTCTTGACATTAACAGATACAAACCAAAAAGCTGCTTTAGGATTACTCTCATAATGTGTGGGGTGTTCAGATCAAATGGTTAAAATGTTTTGACATTCAAGAAACACTTAGGAAGCATCCTTCTATGGGATAAGCCCACAATGAACAGGCATAGATTAATAATAAAATAAATATCTGCCAGCTAGTCACAGGGCTAGCATGTAGACATCACTGCATTGACAGTGTCATTTGTCTTTCTATAGCTCATCAACTTAGAAACCTCTTTTCTTAGCATAACTACTTAAAAGAGTTAGCATGCCTAAAAACTTTTCACTTCAATCAAATGAAAAATTTACAAGATTAAATTACTTTCCAAATAAACCAAAATATTTCAAAATCAGATTATCCACCAGGGAGGATATCTTCCTAGTTACTCAGAGGGAAAAAAAAATCTTATAATACATATTTGGAAATATTTGCTCAAACAATTTCTTCATGAATTCCCTGTTATCTATGCAGATGCTATTGTGTTACTGAAAATATAGGATAAATCACTTCTCAAAGCATCCTCTTTGATGAATACTCTAAAAAAAGTGACACTCATATCTTAAAAAAGGGAGCCCTCTGCTGGCAAAACAGAGAAGTTGTCTAATTATTTCCTGAAAGAAAATTATAGACTTGATCTCTAAGGCCATCCCTAATTAGGTTGAATTTCCAATTAAATAAAAGTTTAGTTAATTCAATGATTATTTTTTACAATAATAATTTATTATCACTCAGTGCACATAAACTTCATAAACTGATTATCTAACAACCAATAAAATGCCAGCAGAAATAATATTTCCTAAAGCTAAAGTGTGCATTATAATTTTTCCCATTAGGAGTATATGGGACCTAACGCCATTGCTTTGCAAAAGCTAAACCAAACCAAACCAAAATAAAATAGTATATGGGGTACAAAAGACATAAACATCTTGATAAAATTTAACATATCCATAAACTTGTTCAAGTCAAATCTTAAAAAGTAAAATGAATGTCAAACTATCTCTCCCAAATATTTTACAATATCTAGTTTAAGAAGCAAGCCCAAAACTTCATGAGGAATTCACTTCTTGGCAGGCATATTTAAGGCAAAGAATCACCCAGTTTCTATGAACCTTAGAACACCATTAAAAATGTGGTCGTAACAAATAAGCTATGAAATAACTATCAATTTACATAAATCTTAAAAATTATTTTAACATGCATAGATTTTAGAGTCAAACATGAAAAGGCAAATATTTAAGCTATGATTTTTTTAAAAATTGCTTCCATAGAATGCCAAAATGCTTTTGATCCTTTACATATGACAGTATAATATTACTATATCCTTCAGATAATTGCTGTGTACTGAAAGCTCTTTTAGAATATATAACATTCATTGCTTTTTTTGTGATTACTGGTTAAATAATTTCTAATAACAATTCTTGTGCTTAAATAGCACTTTCAGGAATCCAACAAGCATTATCAATGCCATCTTTTTATTTTTGAAACAACCTTGGTGGATAGATACTCCTATCATCTCCATTTTTACAAAGGAGGAAACAGAAGTTAAACAACTTCACCAGAGTCACATAATTAGTAAGTGTCCAAGGCTGGATCATGACTTGGGTCTTCCCAACGCCAACACTCTGACCCACTGTGCTGCCTCTGCTAAAATCTATTCGCCCTGACTGCTCCCTCTTCCACCAGGTCAGTCAAAGGGGAATTCCTAACCATAGGAATGAGTGACTCCCTCAAGGTTACTTAGGTAGTAAAGAGCAGGGCCAGAATTTGAACCAAAGCCAACAAAAACTCCGAGCTCAGGACTCTTCCTGCTGCCCCATGCAGCCCCTCCCTCTAATTTTGCACTGAAGTCATGAATGCAGTCCAATATCGATTTGCCTAAGAGCTAGAACGAAGAACTGAATATCAACTTAAAAGTTCCTCCCTTTTCACATTGGATCATGGGGGGGGGGGGTGTCTGTCACCTGATAGTATGATGATGACTCCACCCTCCCAGGCCACTTTTCTTTAACCTCCTATCACTTTCAGAGGAAGAGGAAAAAGCCTGCACAGGCAAATCAAAAGTAAAACTTATTGGTAAAAAGCTAAGAAAGAGGAAGGAGAAGGGAGGGGAGAAAGAGAAAAGAGGAGAAAAAAGAGAAGAGAGTCTTGCTAAAATACCCAGAGCATCATTACTCTCCTTCATCTTGGACAAAGCACAACTATATTCTTTTTTTCCCCAACAGAACATGACAAGACCTTCCTCTCTTGTTTTTCTCTCCTTTCCAACCAATACAAGAATTTTTGTTTAAAGTTCCATTTCTCTCCTTTGAAACCAGTCAGCCCTCCCATGTTAATATCAAAGGTGAAGTCCAACAGAGCATTAGAAAACAGAAAAAAAAATTCTTTCAAGGCTATTCCCTCTGCTCCAGGGCTTGCTCTTTAAGCTTGCTTGAAAATTCAATAAGATTTATGCATCAGGTTCAACCTGATTGTATTATATTGGAGGTTAAAAATTAACTTTGGCAGTTGCAAAAGGTAGGGAAAGAAGGAAGGAGAAAGTGGGAGACAAGGACAATTTTTAAATTTTCTTTCTCTGGCTTAGAAAAGTAGAATTCTATACTTCAGTTATTCCACTGTACTATCTGGCTATAACCAGGAGCATTTGTCAATATCCACAAATCCTATTTTAAGTCAGAGAAATCTCTGGAGAAACTAAGTTTCAGTAATCTATAGTTATAAAGGATAAACTACAAAAAAAAATAATTACTTCAAATGAATTTACCACTAATCTAAGAGTGTCAGAATAGACTTCCAGGGACTTTTCAATGAGAAAGGAGGAAGCCACACATTATCAAATCCAATAAGCATCATGCTGCATGCAGAGAGAAGTATAAAAGCAATATAAGATGTGATGGAAGGTTGGGATGGCAAGGCACAACAGTGGTGGTAGAGGATTGGAGGACAGGAGATCAGATGCTGTGCTAAAGCATTTTACAAATATTTTCTCATTGGATCCTAACAACAGTACTGGGAGGTAGAACCTATCATTATTCCCATTTTACAGCTGAGGAAACTGAAAAAACAGAGGTGAAATGGCTTGCCTAGGGTCACACAACTAGTAAATGACTTGGTCCAATGTTGAACGCAGGTCTTTCCAGCACCCAAAGAAAGGCATGGAACTAGAAGAGGATGGGGGTGCAAAGTAATTGATTTGACAGTGCCAATTATTTTACAATTGAACAAACTATGTTCAGAAAATTAAATGACAAGCTTAGTCTCATAGTTTATAAGTAGAAAAACCAAAATTAGAACCCTGGTCCTATAAATTCTAACTTCCTACCTTTTCCACTATTTCACACTACCTGATAAAGTACACAAATGTCAGCAGCAATTATAATGATAAATTTTATACTGTTGTCATATGTTATAATTATTGATTGGGTGGGATGATGGTTTTTAAAATTAGGCTAAGGAATTTGGATTTAATTCATGAGGCAATAGGGAGTCACACAGATCCTAGAATAAGGAAAGCAAAATGACATTAATAATGAAAATAATGTTAAAAGACGTTTTAGTTGGCAGAATTTTACAGAGTAGATTTGAGTAGAACTTGACAGATCTGCTACAAGTAGATAAGTAATATAAGCAAGAGATAATGGAATCTAAGGCTAGAACAAGAGTAACAGTAGGGAGAAAGGAACAGAAGGAATGAATCCAAAGCAGCATGGGGAAAAGTTCCATTGGACAAGAAATCAGGACACATGAGATCTAGTCCCAACTCATCATTTATGGGTATGTCATTGTAAAAATAAAGGAAATGAATAGATGATTTCTAATGTTTAAGTCAGTCATAGCATTCTATGACCAAAAGACATAAGGAAATAACAGGTTTCTATTTTTTAACCCTCTAATGTAAAGAATAATGCTAATAGTTTTAATTTACTGCCTAACAAAATATTTCAATAGTCACCAGCATCATAAATCGGACTATATTGTTGCCAGATGAAAAGTACTTAAGGAGGATATGATTTCTCTCTCATCACACTCAATTTGGATCAATGTACAACATGGAAACAATGTAAAGACTGACAAATTGTTTTCTGTGGGGGGTGGGGGGAGGGAAGTAAGATTGATGGAAAATTTGTAAAACTCAAAATAAAATCTTTAGTAAGAAAAAAAGTACTTAAGGGCTGACCATTCACATTGAATCTTTAATATTCCTGAACTTTTCAATGATTCTGTTCCTTCCCTTAGGAAAATTCCATGCCAAGCTTCAAGACCCAACTCAAGGCACTCCTCACTTGATCTCTCAACTCTGAATTCTTACAGAATTTAGCACTTGGTTCCATACAGTTCATCCCATAATTATGGAATATGTGCCATCATTTATTAGTTTTCATACATTACCTGGCCTAGTCTTTCCCACTAGACTGCAAAATCTTAAATAACAGGGAACAACCACTTCCTCTGTATCCTGCTACCAACCTCAAAACGGAGATATGCATGCAGTGTATGGAGTCACCCAATCTCAAAAATCATTTGGACACCTCTACTGTATAATATGTGCTTAAAATATCTGTATCTGAATATACCCTCAGGGTTTGGGGCTGACTTCTTCTTACACTCACAGAAAGGACATCATAAGTATAAAAGATGAACATTTTCCTCATTTCAATACTCCTGTCACAATTCCAGACTGGTCAAAAGGGTTGTGCGAGAGAGAAGCTATCTCACAGAAGGAAAGATCTGTTTTCAAATGAAAGCAACCATTCATCAAGTCTGTTCCCTTGCCTTATTCAATAGCTGATGGAACACCAACCAGCCTGCTTTCAAAGAAGTATTTGGTTTGCTACAACTTGTTGCAGTGAAGACTCTGGTTTTCTATGGTTTTGCATTACTGAAAAATTTTTTTTATTTTTTTGATAGACATCTGTCTCAGTATATCTGCTTCCAAAACACACATTGCCAATACTTCAATTTTGAATAACTATAAATTCCCCACTTTACAAGTATTAAGAAGGATGAGAGTTTCAGCTATTAAAAACAATCCTATTCAAGTATCCTGTAGGAGAAGGAAACAAGGACCTCTGTACTCCTCACTTAAATCCTGAAATACTGAGACCAGTGAACATACACCACTCACACTGACTCTCAGAGCTCAATCTCTAACAGTAAATTAACATGCTTTTAAAATGGAATCAAACTCTAAAAGAGGTCTCTAAGTATCAAGAAAAAGGAAGGGGATGGGGCGAGAAAAGGGGGGGGGGGGAACTTACCTGGTGCAGGCTGTCGCTCATTCCATTCACTTGAGATCAAAAGTTCTATCGTTTTTATGAGGTGCTCAGCATTATCAGAGCTGCAAAATTCAGTGTCTTATTAGAAATCTTTTAGGTTTTTTTTTAAGGTTTTTGCAAGGCAATGGGGTTAAGTGGCTTGCCCAAGGCCACACGGCTAGGTAATTATTAAGTGTCTGAGACCGGATTTGAACCCAGGTACTCCTGACTCCAGGGCCGGTGCTTTATCCCTGTGCCACCTAGCCGCCCAATCTTTTAGTTTTAAAAAGAAAAATAAAAAATATACATCTCTATATACAGGAGATACAAGCATGCATACCCATTAATGAGCCAGGCCCTTTAAACACATTTAGTCCCCCTGGAGAAGGCACAGGACCACTTTATCAAATGCATGATGAATATTTCTTCACATATACACTTACCCCGTAAGAGGAAATCTGAAGAGCAGAGGGCTGAAAATTTCAGCCAGAGACCTTGCATTCAAAAGATTTTTGCTAGCGGCCTGGCACAGTTTGAAGAAATGTTTTAGCAAATACTGAAGCGTGAGCCCATGCTGATGAGGTATGTGAGGAGTCCTCATGAGCTTTTTTAGCATCTGGACATTCTCTTCTGGGCTCTGTAGTTCTACAAGGAGAAACAGAAATCGCTTCAGAGTTCAGCAAATAAACTGCTTGCAAGTGTTTCCACTATTTCCCATAACTCCACAAGAAGGACTAATTGAAACAAAGTTAACGCCAGTTTTCATGAGGAGCAGAGCATCTGTTCTTTTCATTAGAAAAAGTACTTTTGTGAGGAGGCAAGATCTTCTTAAGCCAAATGGAAATCTAAGAGACTTGGCACAAACCACAACTGAGTGTTCACTGATGGGTGATTGGCTAATTTGGAGATGCATCAGATAACCAACACAGGTTCTAACTTTTAAGGTTACTAACCACGATATCCTGTCCCAAAGAGCACATGATGAGAGCATTAGTTCCTAGCTGACATCCATCTTTTGTGAACACACACTGTAATGATCATTCAAAAAGAAAAAAGAAAAAAAAACCTGAAATGGGCATACTTATTCATCAGTCTCCTGTCCTAATTCCTTGAAACCACAACTGAACCTCTGAACACTGTGTTCTCTGTTGATAGTGAACTTTGCCAATACTGATAAAAGGTTAACAATTAGCCATTTCAACATGTGGACACATCTTTCTGGGTAAACTTCTCTGATGTCTTTGAGACTAGGGTACAATAGGCAATACAGTTTCATGGAAAGAGAGGTTGATATTTAATATTAATACTTTCCTCTTCAGAAAGAAGAGCTTATCAAGCAAGCATCATCTATATGTAAGGTACCTTTAGAACTTTATTAGGGACCTTCAGGAAGAAGCTGGATGACTCAGTGATTAGAAGTCTGCCTTAAGTCAGAAAGACCCGAGTCAAGTCTGGCCTCAGATAGGAGCCATGTGTTCCTGAGCAAGTCACTTAACCTCTGTTTGCATTAATCCACTAGAGAAGGAAATGGCAAACCACTCCAGTATCCTTGCCAAGAAAACACCATGGGCAGCATCAGCATGCTAAGATCCACGGGATCATGAAGATTCAGATGTGACTGAATTAACACAGGGTCTATACAACATAAATACCAAGCGATATTAGTGGGGAGAAAACAATTGAGGAATGAGGAAAGGTTTCCTGAAGGAAAGAGAAAAGAGCAAGCACTTGAGCTATGAAGGGAGCTAGAGGCTCCAAGGGAGAGTGCTTAATACAAAGATGGAAATGGGGGATGAAGCTTCACAGGGTTGGGTGGGGTACGGTGAGGAAGTACAAATAAAGTATAATCAGCCTGGAAAGTTAAGTTGGTTCATAAACATTTGGTTAAGTTTTTTGAGATCTCCACATATAGGTTTGAGTTATCTACAAAGGGAAAACCAACCTTGTGCCACAGAAATCATTTCACTATAAATTGTCCCTGGAATGACAGGATTTGGCAGATCCAGGAGATATCTCTTGAAAGCATCTGATAGGACCTGCATATCGATCACATCAAAGTCCACTGAAGAGGCATCTATAAAAGAAGAAGAAATACATTTTTAGGCCTCAAGAATTTTGACATAGCTCTACTGTCTAAGACGCTTTCTAAGCTGCAAAACAAAATATAGCAGAAACAAAGCAATAAAATGATATCTTGAAGTTTTTTTTTAATTATCCCATCTCCATTATCCCAAGGTCTCAAATTACTGTGACAGTCACAAATACATTGATCTCTACAAATCAACACACATTTATCTTTTGGAAAAACTATTAATATGCTATAGAATTTCAGCAATTGTTAATCATCAGGATGTCAATATATTAATTCATGAGAAGATTAATGCTATTTTTTCTGATATTCAACAAAGTTTGTGAAACATTTATTATGTAAAAGGTAATAACAATATGGTTTCTTGGAGAGTCATCCAAATCAACTTCCAGAACTACTGTTCCAGAAACCATTTGATTGGAAAAGGACTAAGCCCCACAATGGCAAATTATTCCTAACAGGCACTTATTAATTAACAGAATCCAATTCATGTAAGATACCAGAGACAAATTAAGACCTTACCCTCATGCAGTTTATATCCAGTTTTACAAACATGCATACACACACACATACATACACACATAAAGCATACATCCATAAAATAATAAACACAATTATAATCAACAATAAGTATTTATTAAGCATCTCCTATCTATCTGAGACTGGAATTTTAAACTGAAAAATTATATAATCCTTCATCTTTTGGGGGAAGACTGTACATATTTAATAAGAATATGTAAAATAAATGTAAATTACTTTGGGGAAGAGGGACAAGTTAGGGGGAAGTAGAATCAGAAAAGTAGCATGTGGCATCTCAGATGAACTCTGAAGAAAATGAAAGGAAAATTATATATAAAGATATATAAAACTTGGAAAGTTAAGTTGCAGCCTGTTAGTAAAAGGTTTTAAATGCCAAACAGTTTTATTTGATCCTAGAAATAATAGGGAGCAACTAGAGTTTACTGAAGAGGGGAATGACATAATCAGACCTGCACTTAATAAAAAAATAACTCTGGCATTGAATTGAAGAAAGGTGACATTTGAAGCAATTAGAAGGGTATGGCAATAGTTCAACTTCAAATTCTTCAAAAACAGCAAAGACAAGGAATTCAGGGACAAACCACTAAAACCTGAGTCAGATGAGAAAAGTTTCTTGGAGTAAGGACAGCTTGAGTTGCGCCTTGAAGGACTTATGCAAGAGGAGGTCGTAAGAGAGGATAGTTCAGACAGGAAGAGCAACATGAGAAAAGTTAGAAGCAGGAATGGATACATTTGAAGGGGGTATAAGGAAGGGAAAAGTCTTGTTTGACTGGTGATGGGAGGTAATGGATGACTGGAGAGTGAGGATAAGTTGAATTCAGAATGAAATTCAGACTTTTCCCCCTCTAGACAATGGGTGGTCTCAGCAGATTTCCATGAAAAGGAGTAATAGGCATAGAGTAGTCTTTTTGACAAGGTTAATCTGGCACTAGTATATAGAATTAATGTGTAAGATGGTGGCAAGGTTATGAGGGTCAGGACTAGGATGATGACAATGGGAAGGGGTAAAACACAAGACATTACAAGGAACTGGTGACCACATGGATATGGGAGATGGGGTGTTTGAAAGAAGAATCAAAGAAGCTGATATTTTGTACCTGACTGGTTAGAAATGGGAATAAATACTCAAAGTTCAGAAACACTCTAAGAATACACAGAAAATAGAAATGGTGCCTTGAACATCCAAAAGCACAGTTGATTCCCCTAGCAAATCCCCCCTTACAAGTGGTTAGAGTTCAGACCCAACCAAAAAGCACTGAGACAGATCCAAGTGGTAGGAAGCAATGGGAAGCAAAAACAAAACAAAACAAAATATTGCAGTTTGTGAGGTCATGCATTAAACCACTTCAGGTCCCACTAAGAACAAATAACCACAAATTACATTTGTTCTCTGTGTGGAAAGGCCTGTGGGTCACACCTTTAACTTCACTGGCCCTAAAGAAACACGGAAAGGAACATCAACAGCATCTCTTCAAATAGAAAAAAAAAAAATGTATGAAATAGGGGCTAAAAAATAAGGAAATTAGAGAAAATTTTCTGACTGACTCACCAGCATATCCATCGCCAATCTAAAGTTTTGGAGGGCTTTATGTGTCTCTCAGTTACTTAACCTAGGAAACTGGGATTCTTAAAAAGTTACAGTCTCCCCTATCCCCAAGCAAGTAGGCACAAGACTTATTGTAGACTTGGACAAACCTTGGAGACTTGAGACTAAGGTGCCAGACAAGCTACTCTTCAGTCACAATCTTCAAAATAAGGCATACTTGGACCCTCAAAAGGATCTGTGATCTCATCAAGATGAATTATTCCCTCCAATACTGCCTCCCTCCAACCAGCCTCCCACACCTTTGAACTATTTCACTTCCTTCTATAAATCCCCTAGGAAAGTCAACCAATGTGCTAAAAGCCTTCTCTTAGATCTTTTTTTTTTAAGGTTTTTGCAAGGCAATGGGGTTAAGTGGCTGCCCAAGGCCACACAGCTAGGTAATTATTAAGTGTCTGAGGCTGGATTTAAACTCAGGTACTCCTGACTCCAGGGCCGGTGCTCTATCTACTGTGCCACCTAGCTGCCCTGATCTTTTCTTGTTAAATGGGAATCAAGAGAATGAAGAAGCAGTTCTCTATCACCTCTCATTACAAGAGAAAGTATGGCATCAATGGATGGACTGCTTTAAAGAAAAAGTAAAGAAATCTCAGGTTCTAATTCTACCTCTGACATTTACATCTAGGTTTCGATTAGTGAAAAAGAATGAAGTGGTCATGTGAATTCTGATTTGTAGTATCTGAATTTATGATTAGGAATATAAAAATTGATTCCAGCTCAATGGAAATATGCATCATGAATCCAAATAACATGACCACTTCACAGGATACATTATTCACACTAATGGGGAACAGCTAACTGTACTAGCTAGAAGATATATGTCAGTATGTTAAATATTTAACAAATGGGAAACTAAGGCTCAGAAATGTTACATGGATTGCATGTGTGTATATCTGTGTTTGCATGAGATATCTATACAGCATTTTGAAAAACTAAATCATCATACAAACATAAGCTATTATTATCCCTAACATCTGCTACATGACTAGCCTACCTCCTCTTTCAGTCATACATCTCTTTGATGATCTTTTGGTATACAATTCTTAATTGGTGATACACTTAAGCCTACTTATGCCTATCATGTATCTCTCTGTTGTCCTCTGAATGACCCCTAGCTTTAATTCATCTCAGACTATGGCATTCCATGATATACAATTATATAGCTCAACTTTAAGAATATTTGTGGTAAAAATAGGTATCAGTTTCAGGGACAAATTGAGTCATTAAAAGTACTGCATAATTTTTTTTCAATTTTTTTTTCTTCTTGACTGTAAGTAATCATTAACAAGAATTTCTCAAGCACCTACTATGTGCTGGGAAATACAAAGATAAAAACAAAACTATTCTGCCTTTAAAGAATTTTCAGTCACATGAAATTGAATTTTGATTCAAGTTAAATTATTTAATAATTCTTTCACTATTTCCTTTCTTTTTATATTGAGAATTTATTATTATAACATTTGCTAGATATTTTAATGCCATCAGTCTTATTAAAAATAAATATGCACATGCCTGTCCAATGATCCTACATACTGGTATTTGTTAACAGGCTTCAGGGCTCTTGAATACTTAAATAAATCTATTTATTTGCTTAACAGATGACTCCTATTAATTTTACTATCTGCATAATTAGATGCTTCCATTTGTAGGAAAACTTTGCACTTGCCACATACCTTTTCTAAAAGTCACTGTATTTAACATTCCAGATGTACTTCATTTATTTGAATACAATCTACATACATAGAAGCTTCTCTGGGAATAATGACGGGGGAAACTTGCAGGTTAAAGAGTATTCCATTAAAAAAAAAAAAGAAGCAAGGAAGGAAGGAAGCAAAGAAAGAGCTCGAACAGCAAGATTTAAGACCCAATGTTCATTCTACAGTATACAGTATATTTAGTATGTATTTAGCTATTCTTTAAAAAAATATTATTATTACTCCTTTAATGTATATGTGTACTTTTAAAGTACTTCTTCAGTAGAGAATTATTTGTTCCATTTGTGGTACTAGCATTTAAGTATTCGGCCCCACAATTACTTCAAACATAACCCCCCCAAAATTAAATAATTTACAGGGCTGAAAATATTCCTTTTTTCTGTTCCCTAAATTCTTTACCAATTCTTCACCCATCTTATTATATAGAGTTCATGTATTCTGTCTCTCAAATATTAAATCCCTTGACCTCTAGATGCAAATTATCTGAATTCACATCACACATCATACAGCATAGCACAAAAATCTAAGATGAGCATTCAGCAATTCACATGGCTAGATGCTCTGCCCAACTTCTGACTAAATAGCTCTTCCCTTAATCTCCTTCTGGATCATACATCTTCATGAAAGAGAAAATGTGCTGGAAACTTGGCTCAGGTGATTTGATCACAAGTCTGGACCAAAGCAGCCTTCTTTCTCTCTGGCAACAATGAATATACTGCTGTAGTTCAGCATTCCAACAAAGAATCCTCAGAATATCAGAGAAAGAAAGAATTTTGGAAACACTGTATCATTCCCCTCATGTCATAAGGAGGAAAGCAGAGGCCCAAACTGGTTTCCTTCTACTGATGCTTCTTAGGTCCCTAAGGGAGGTCATCAATTTAATCTTTTTTGATTGCATATACTCTGGCTCTCACTAGTGACAGCCAGAAGATATTGTGTGGGGCAGCTAGGTGGCACAGTGGATAGAGCACCGGCCCTGGAGTCAGGAGTACCTGAGTTCAAATCCGGCCTCAAGACACTTAATAATCACCTAGCTGTGTGGCCTTGGGCAAGCCACTTAACCCCATTTGCCTTGCAAAAATAAATAAATTAAAAAAAAAAAAGATATTGTGTGCTAACCTGGCTCACTTCTAGGCATGGTGTCTACCTTAAGAAATATAACCACCATTTCACAGTGGTTCATAGACAACATTAGTCTCTGATGTCTTTATTTCTTCTGACCTTCACACTATTTAACAGATTTCCTATCTAAAACATGAAACTCTACATCAATTGCCTAGCTAAGAAACATGTTTCTCTGACCCTTTCTGTATTTCTCTAATGGAGACGAAACAAGAATGGCAGTCTTTAAGTCAGTCTTTCTAACTTCCAATTACCTACATAAACCTTACAGTCTCACAGCCCTCTGCCTACTCAAGATGGTTCCTCATTGGGTCATAAGATCACAAATAATTTATAGGATGGAGGTGAAAATGACTCTTAATAGTTACTCATTTTACACAAGAGGAAACTAAGGTAGAGAAGTGATTTAACTCATATTGAAAGTAATTTGTCCAAGTTAACCAAGGAAACAAAACACCAAATCAGACTAGAACATCACGTTCCCTTATTTTGCATTTTTTTCTTGGACTTCTTTCTCTAATTTCAGAGTCCTTTTCCTCTGCAATTCTCTAGGAGTTTAGGGAAGAACTCGGGGGCTTGAAAAGGACCCCTCAAAAGTTACTACTCATGTAACTTGAAATAAGTCATAATTTCCTTTTACCTCAGTTTCCTTACCTGCAAAGTAGAGGTGGGGAGGGACAGGGCAATGAACCAAATTTGAACTCAGGTCTTCCTGACTCCAGGACCAATGCTCTATTCACTGCACCATCTAGCTGCCCCCCCTTGAATCTACAACCCAACATTTCTACTATCCTTGATGATAGCTACTTTGTTGGATAAACTACAAGACTAGTAAGGACAAATAAAGATGAAATAATATTTGATAAATAGCATAAGATGCTATTTTGGTATAAGCTAGATTTCTGTAAAGGCATTTTAAAAAAGGAAAAATCCGCATTAAAATTTCACATTCTATCTTAAACCATTTGAACAAATGAAGGGGAAAAAATATAGACAAATATTTTCACAATTCACCTTCTTCCACTTTTTAAAAACTGGAAAACAAAATACAAGGTATAATTGTGCTTTTTTATATAGTAGAATACTGATAAAGAGTTGCTGAATGAAGAGTCCCTTTTTTTCTAATCATCTGAATATGCATAAGATAAACCTAAGCAATACTTTAAATCCAATAGAAAACTTCTTTAATATTTAAGTCCTTTCAAATCAAACATCACATCATTCTAATATTAGTCACTTTCATTTGAATTTTAGCTTGATAATGAATTTTTGAAATAGAAATCATTTTTTAAAAAATCAAATACTTTTATTCATAATTGTATTATGATAAGAGTTTGGCACATAAGTAGGCGTGTTATAAAGTAAAAAAAATGGAGCATAATTCACACACACACACACACAGAGAAATATTGTGTGTGTGTGCACACACATATACCTGTGTGAACATCTGGGAGACATTTTAAAGGATGCTATTTACTGTAATAGTAATTCTGTTGCTTATAATGCTATATTTACCTTGGTGATTATGAAAAGTAAAGTTGGCAAGTTTGGAAGATGTATGACAGTAACTTACAAAAGCTATTTTTTATGGTGTTATGGTAATAACCTTGACAGCTCTCTCACCTCTCACATCCAATCATCTACTAAATTATGTTGGTTCCATTTCCTCTGTTGTCCCCTCCTCCTTATTTTTCCAATTCTCACAGGGATTTGTTATCCTTTGCCTGTAGTTCTGCTAACAAACTTTTAGCAGGTCTTTTCTGTGGCTTTATTAAGTCATTTTTTCATATGGCCTCACCACCTTCTTTACACACAGATCTCCTCAAGTCAATCTTCTACTCAGAACTCTTCAATAATTCTCTATTGTTTCTAAAATAAAGTTCAAACTCTTTTGACTGGCATTCAGGTCCTCTCCATATGATAAACCTTATCTCATACCATTTACCCTTTGTGAACTCGATGAAAACTAGACAACATCTTGCATTTCCCATTCCCACCAATGCCCAAGGCCCATATGCTTTGCTCAGACTGTTTGCCTAGGTGCAGGATATTCTTCTTCTTCTTCTTCTTGCTTTGTGCTTACTCATCTCTTAAAATTCAATTAAACCCCCATCTTCTCCATGAAGACTTCCAGTAAGATAGCAATAGCCTATCACAATGTGGATTCACTTTCTAAATCTCCAGCTTATCTCCAGCTTAGCCTCAAAGTATAAGCCTTATAAGGGTGACAATCATGGCTTAAATAAACCACACATTTTCCCAAAGTCTAGTACAAATGTCTATAACTGGTAAGTAATTGGTAAATGTCTCATCAATGAATGAATGAATGATATTTTGAATTGATATAGATGGAGGAAGATCAAAAAGTTATTGTATTTGCAACTAATACTTTTGCCTGTAGAAAAAAAGTGAAAAACAAACCCTAAAATTCATCAAACTCCAGGAGTTAAAGATAAATAGTACTGTATAGATTAACGTTAAAATAGAATACAGAACAGGACAAATGGCTCACGAGAAAAGTAGAACACACACAAGGTAACTATGTTCTGTAGTGGCATGCATTGGCATGTTGAAGATCCATGATTTACTACAAAGAGCGAAAGTTGTTATTTAAGCATGAGAACTGTGTGAAGATCACAGACATAAGTAACTCAACCCATGGTTTCAAACTGTCAGAGTTCACATTTGAACATAGATCCTCTTGACTCTAAGCCCAGTCCTCTCTATCCACCATACCAAATCAACCTATCTGATTTAGAAGGAGGCAAATAATTTGTAGAATGGAAGGAGGGAAGGCATAGAGTTCTTCAGTAGCAATTCCCTTTCTTGACTCATGGAAAAGAATTATTGTTAACACATACACACATTCCCATGACACCTATTCTGGAAAAACAGAGATTTTGTATTAGCATCAAAATGGTATGCTGTCAGGAACTGAATTAGCTGATATTTAAACTCTCTTCTAAGGATGCTCCAAAAGTAAGATTTACATCAAGTAAGTTTCCATTTTGTGCTATACATTGCCTGAAATAGATCAAATAAGAAATATCCTTTATAACAATATGGCAGAAACCAGGTATAGGCCAATATCTCATACTATATAAAGATGGATACCCGATTCAGATATAAAGGTGATGGATATAAAGGCATTTAGATATAAGACATAAAAAGTGACTTAGATATAAAGATAAAAATATAAGCAAATTAGGGGAAGCAGGGAAGAGTTTACCTGTCAAATCTATGGATAAAAGAAAGATTTACAACCAAACAAGAGATAGGGAACATGATGAAATATAAAATAAATAATTTTGATTATATTAAATTAAAAAGATTTTGCACAAACAAAACCAATGCAACAGGTTTAGAAGCAAAGCAGAAAACTGTGGAAAATATTTACATAGCAAGTTTCTGATAAAGGTTTTATTTCCTAAATACATAAAAAACTGTGTCAAATGTATAAGAATACAAGCCATTCCCCAATTAATAAATGGTCAAAGTATATGACTAGTCAGTTTTCAGATGAAGAAATCAAAATTATCTATGGCATATGAAAAAATGCTCTAAGTTACTAATGATTAGAAAAAAGCAAATTTAAAAACAATTCTGAGATACTCCCTCACACTTTTCAGATTGTGATATAATAGAAAAAGAAAATGATAAGTATTGGAGAGAATGTGGGAAAATTGGGACATTAATGAACTATTGATGGAATTGTAAATTTATCCAACAACTTTGGAGAGAAATTTAAAAGTATACCCAAAGGGCAATCAAACTGGGTGTGCCCTTTGATACAGCAATGCCAGTGAATTTGTCTCCCAAAGATATTAAAAAAACGGATTGGATGAAGAGAGAAAGCACCTACTTATATAAAAATATTTATGGCAGTTCTTTTGTGGTGACAAAGAATTGGAAACTGAGGGGGTAATCATAAAATGGGGAATCACTGAACAGGTTGTAGTATAATTGTAATGGAACACTGCTGTGCTAAAAGAAATGATAAGCAGCATGATTTGAAAAAAAATATCTGGAATGACCCATATGAACTGATTCAGAGTGACGTGAGCAGAACCAATAGAACACTATACATACTAACAGCAATACTGGACAGTAAACAACTGTGAATGACTTAGCTATTCTCAGTAAAGGAATAATCCAAGATAATCCTAAAGAATTCATGGTGAAAAATGTTATCTGCCTCCAAAGAAAGAACTGATAGAATCTGATTGCAGAACACAGCATACTATTTTTCTCTTTCTTTCTTGTACTAGTTTTCTTACATTATTAATATGGAAATGTGTTATATGATTGCATATGTATAATCTATATCAAACTGCTTGCTCTCTCAGGGAGGGGAGAGGGGAAGGAGGGAGAGAAAATTTTTCAAAATGTTAAAAATTGTTTTGACATGTAATTAGAAAAAATTATTTTTTAAACAATGCTGATTATTATTTTATTTATTTATTTTTAGGGGTTTTTTTGGCAAGGCAATGATGTTAAGTGACTTGCCCAAGGTCACACAGCTAGGTAATTTTTAAGTGTCTAAGGCTGGATTTGAACTCTGATATTCCTAACTCCAAGACCAGTGCTCTATCCACTGCACCACCTAGTGGCCCCGAGAAAAATTATTAAAAAAAAGAAATGTTTTTTATGCTATATATATTCCTAATAGATACATATGTATAGATATAGATATAGATATAGATATAGATATAGATATAGATATAGATATAGATATAGATATAGATATAGATATAGATATAGATATATAAGTGCATACTTACCACAATCAAGAAGCTGCCGGAGTTCAGCTAAGCTGCTTGCACTCTGTGTTCTGTACAGAGTTGGACATTCCAGGCCTAAAACACACAAAAAAGTCTGTGTTGGCAAAAAAAGAAAAGGAAAAAAACCAACCCAGAGAAGTTGGAGAACACATGAAGCACAAGCTGCCCTTCTAACATGCTCTCAACTCTTCATCATAAAGTTTCCCTCCTGCCTTGGAAACCACACACTGAAAATATCCTCTGCCGCTCTGGTTTTCTCTTTGATTTCTTTCTGGCTCCTCCCAGAACCTCCACTTAAGAAAGGTGCCCAAGCCATCTATATCTCCTTCCTCCCCAGGCTGTACTCTGAACTCCCTCTATGGGCTCCTATACCTTAGCCCTCACTTTTAAGCTTCCTTTTTATATGTTGTCTTCCACATTAGAATAAAAGTTCCTTGAGGACAAGACATATTTCTATTTCTATCTATATTCACAGTGACTGGCATGTAACAAATGCTTAATAAAAATTTGATGACTGACTGAAAAAGGCATTCCCATTTGCCATCAATATCTTTTTAAATTCTAGAAAAGGAATTTTATTCTATATGGGTTAAAATTTTGTAAAGATGAAATCAAAAATCAACAAGTCTTTCAAATGGCAAATAACTGTGTGGGTACAAGTTATTTATTGTTATTTTTAGTAATTGTCTCTAAAATTTTAAAAGATCTATGACTTCTCTGGTGTTAGAGCTCCCTCCACTGACTCAGACCTCAATCTATCTAGGATGACTTAGAAGAGAGTCACTTTCAATTTAACAAATTGTAGTGGTCAAAACAATTGATCACTAGTTTAACTGACCCCCTAGCTTATTCTTGCTTAATTAGGCTGGGTCTCTGACAAAAGATGCCAGCCCAGACTTTAAATATGTCTGGAAAGATATGTATGAACCGATGCTAATTAAAATGAGCAGAACCAGAAAAACACTGTACATACATTAATAGTAACATTGTGAAATGATCAACTATAATGGACACAGTTTCTTCAGCAATTCAGTGAGATCAAGGTCAGTCCTGAAAGATTGGTTATGGATGATGTCATCCACATTCTGAGAAAAAAATTATGGAGTCTGAATGCAGAGCAAACATACTACGTACACTTTTTAAAATTTCTTTTATGTTTCTACTTTCTTTTCTCATGGTTGTTTTTCCCCTTAGTTCTAAGTCCTCTTTCAGAACATACTAATATGAAAATATGTTAAACGATTATATGCTGCTATAGGGATGGGGGAGGAAAGGAAGTATAGAAAAATGTGAAACTCAAAAGAATGAATGTTGAATACTATCTTTACATGTAAGTGGAAAATGAAATAAAATTTTGAAAGTATATCAGAGGGAAAGAGGGAGAGAGGGAAAAGATAGCTACCAGAAGACTCCTATG
Source organism: Macrotis lagotis (assembly GCF_037893015.1). Taxonomy (NCBI): domain Eukaryota; kingdom Metazoa; phylum Chordata; class Mammalia; order Peramelemorphia; family Peramelidae; genus Macrotis; species Macrotis lagotis. Next base: position 252,158,649 of record NC_133666.1, read on the forward strand.
TGATGTTTTTCCAATTTGTTAGGCCTGATTAGAACTTGAACCTCCTCAATGGCACAAACTTTGAAAATCCAGGGTCGGGCAGCTAGGTGGTACAGTGGATAGAGCACCAGCCCTGGAGTCAGGAGGACCTGAGCTCAAATCCAGCCTCAGGTACTTAATAATTGCCTAGCTGTGTGGCCTTGGGGAAGTCACTTAAGTCCATTGCCTTGCAAAAATCTAAGAAAAAAAATCCAGTGTCATCCCCATTTTTGTCTTTGAATATCCAAGGCTAAATTCAGTTACAAGCACTAGCAAGTGTCTTAATATATCCTAAATCAGATCAAAACTACTTTCTAATATGTGAATTTCTAGTACTTCCCTCAAGACTAAGAAATACACAAGTAAGCCCAATGACAAAAGTGCCTATAAGACAGAATCAGAATGCAATCTTAGAACATACCTTTCTTTTCAATAGTTTCCACTAATTTAATAAGGATTGGTGGAGCAACTGCAGGAGAGGAAAACTGCTCTGTGAGGTCTAGAAGTGTAAAACCTAGAAGAAAAAAATTGGGGACAAGAATTAAAAAATATTGAATTTATAAGTCACAATACAAAAAAGTAAATTTTTAAAACAACTAAATTAATTTTATCTATCAATCTTGGCAAATGCATACTGTCAGTTTTGTACTTAGATGAAGGCTCCATGCCACTATTGTTGAATACTCTGTTTGCATGTGTGTCTCTATTTTGGTCAGAAGAGAAATATTGAGTGATTTCTGAAATGTTAGTCCTTAACAATAGTTCTAGGTCCACTTATATACTTTAAAAACTACAATGTTACAAAAACACTTTAGACTTGATTTCACACAAATGTTTCTTTCTTTGACACTGCATATGACACTTAGTCTTATATGTCATCAAAGAAAAATAAAGTGAAAATCTTTTGGCAGGAAAAGTAATTTTTCTCCAGTTATGCCAGAGGAGGGAGCTAAATACTCTCTCCATAAAGTTGTCAAACCATAAGACCACAGGAGGAACTCAATATGAAAATCTCCACATGTATAGACAATATTTTGCTAAAATTCACCCATACTTCCATCCAGACTATTACCTAGGGTTTTTTATTTGTTTTTGTGACTCACTATATTTTTATTTGGGAAATAGATAATTTTATATGATCTAAATTGTTTTTTCTTTTTGTGTTAAATGCTCATTGGATCTTAGTCAAGTGTTTAATAAAATGGTCCACACAAATTTCTTCAATTAAAACTTGAGTTTCAAATACAGTCTAAGAATTATCTATTTCCTCAATCACCATGATATTCCACCATGTAAAATTTTATCATTAAATATTTGCTTTTTGGAATTATTTTTAAGAAGGCATTAGGTCATTTTAGAAAATCTATAGAACCAGAAACTTAAAAAATTTTCAGGCAAGATCACGTGTTTGCTGATGATTCTAGTTCTCTATTAGACAAAATAAACAAAAAAACCCCAAAAAAACCCATCCAGGAATTATATAGGTTCAGAGTTAGAGTCTAGGAAATGTCAAAGAACATTCTCTATGTAGAGGTATAACTACAATCCACAGGGCCCCCTACCACTTTACTTTCTTTTGTACTCAAAGTTTATAAACCATCTTCCTTTGCCTTCAGCCTGATGGAAGATGTTCCTGCTGTAAGGAATAGAGGATTCGTACTATAGAAATATCATAGGCAATTTTGTGGGCAATCATCTAATCCATAAGCTAAAAACTAACTGCATAGAGCTACAAAATGGAGCTGGTAGCACAGTAGATTGAGTTACAAGGCCTAGAGTCTGGAAATCTTCAATTAAAATCTAAGACACTTAATGGCTTTGTGATCCTAGGCAAGTCTCTTTGCTTGCCTTGGTTTCCGCAACTATAAAATCAGAAAAACATCACCTACCAAGTCCCAAGGTAATGGTTGCTAGGATCAAATGAGAAAGTATTTGTAAAAACTTTAGGACGGAGCCTGGTACAGAGTAGGCACTAATTAAATGTTTGAAGGGCACTAAATAAATGTTGTTGTCTCTTTTTTATTTAGAAAGAGATATTTAGAGGTAAGACATCCTTACTAAATGGGAAAAGTCTGAGCAAAGAAAGTCCAAAGATAACAGTTTGGAATGAAATGCTGAGCTAAGCAAATTGAAGTTAAGACACTAAAAGGATACACTACCTCCCACCTATCCACATAAAACACACAAAAGCAAATGTACTTGAAAAGCAGTCTCTATTTAAAAAATACAACAATGAAAGAAAAAAGTCCAACAACTCTTGGATTTTTCAGACCACACAACATAATCCACTTTTTTCTGCTTCTGCATTATGTGCTATTACCATTTCTTTAACATGGATAAGTAAAAACAAAAAAAAATTGCATATAAAGATTATATATATAGGGGGCGGTTAGGTGGTGCAGTGGATAGAGCTCCAGGCCTGGAGTCAGGAATACCTGAGTTCAAATCTGGCCTCAGACACTTAATAATTACCTAGCTGTGTGGCCCTGGGCAAGCCACTTAACCCCATTGCCTTGCAAAAACTTCAAAAGAAAAAAATATTATAGGGGGAGGCTAGGTGGGGTAGTGGATAAAGTACCGGCCTTGGAGTCAGGAGTACCTGGATTCAAATGGTCTCAGACACTCAGACCTAGCTGTGTGGCCTTGGGCAAGCTACTTAATCCCATTTGCCTTGCAAAAACAAAACCCTAAAATTTTTTTTAAAAAACCCCAATATATGTAAAAATCAATATAGATCATTTTATATCAAAATGTTTAAAGAATCATACTTTCAAATCTCAAAATTTTCGATTTTCAACTAAAAAAAGGACTTTAGAAAAGTGCAAAGATTAAAAGGGTGGGGAAGAACCCTGAGACTAGAGGAAATCCATCAATTGGGATTGCTTATACCCTTGCCCCACCCCCACACAGTAATATGACATTTTATATAAAGTTTTCTTTTTTTTTAGTTTTGCAAGGCAATGGGGTTAAGTGGCTTGCCCAAGGCCACACAGCTAGGAAATTATTAAGTGTCTAAGGACGGATTTAAACTCAGGTACTCCTGACTCCAGGGCTGGTGCTCTCTCCACTGCACCACCTAGCCACTCATTTTATATAAAATTTTAAAAGTTTAAAAACTACAATAATGAATTCATTTGATCCTCAAAGCAACTGTTTGAGATGAGCTGTTATTCACACTTAGAAAGAGATGAAGAAAAACAGATAGTTGAATGACTTGTCCAAGATCACAAATTTAACAAATACCTAAAGGAGAATTAAACCTAGGTGTTCCAGAAGGTCTTCCAGAATTTATCTCCAGAATGCTATCCATCATTTCAAGGAATCACAAATGTGGCTCCTCACACCAAATGTAGAAGTTAATATGTAACATTCTGATCAATGACTAAAAAAAATCTTTTAACTCTTCCCCTCCTCTCTTGAAAATCAATGTCTCATTATTTTCTTTTTTTTTAAATCTGTGAAATGGGAACAATAAAATAAAATTGAAGTGACTGGAGAATAAAGGGTTCAAAAGGATTTCTTTGGAAATCTTTGTAATTTAATTTTAGAAATTTTAGTTTAGAAAAACTAATGGTAAGAATAGGTACTGATTTCACTCAATTACTATTTTTTTATATAAACATCCTCTGTAGATTTGAAATAATACTCAGCAAACTTTGGGCGAGTGAGGACTATTTTGCAAATATGAAGCTTTGCTGGAGACAATGGACTGAATTATGGAGAATCAAGCCTTCAAATCTGTGCAGATTTGTGAATTCCTTTAACTACAACTCAGCAACAGTTTTTCATTTCACCAAATCATTTTAATAAAAAAAAAAGCCATCAGCATGCTTGAAGAAAGGAACAGCAGAAGAATTAGAAGATGCAAATCTCACTGTCTCTCCACATAATATTAAAAATCAGGAGGGGGCGCGGAGCCAAGATGGCGACAAGAAGGAATCTAGTCTTAGGATTCCTCTGATAAAATCCATCAGCTAAAGACTCTAAACTTTCAAGAGAACCCACAAGGGGACCCAGTGAGGCAGTTCTCCTACTCAAGGTAACCTGGAAAAGAGCAGAAAGGCTCTGTTCCCTGGGGTCGGAGAGGCGGCCCACCAGAGGGGTGGCCCACCAGAGCCAAAGAACCTCAGCCTCCCAGAGGCAGCCCCAGGGCGCTGGGGGTCTCAGCTCACAGCAGCGGGGGAGTCTCCTGAGCTGTACCCCGAGGAGCACCGGGCACAAAGTGGAGGAACAGCGGGGGACCTCTGCCAGAGTGAGCACGTGGAGCCCAGCCCTCAGGACACACAGCAAGCAGCATGGTCTTTCCCCAGCCCAGATCCAGGAAACAGAAGCAGGCAGAGCCAGTAAGCAGGAGCCCCCAGGGCATGAGCCCATTGAGCTGAGGGAGGGGAGTGAAGAGAGACTGCCTAGCTCTGTCCTCTGCCCCTGAAACAGGACTCTGGGGCTCTGACCACATTCAGATCCTGACCACAGTCTAGGCCCCCCCCATAGAACAGCAGCCACCCCCCCACATCAGCCCCCTGGCAGAGGGGGGCACTTATGGTCATTCACAGACCAGGAGGGAGGACAGAACCTCACACACTGAGACCCTTGTGGGAGTGTCCTAAAAGCTCAAGAAACACCCCAAACCAGGCCCAGGCTGGGAAAATGAGCAAGCAGAGAAACAAAAAGAAGACTACTGAGAAATATTTTGCAAATGAGCCCAAGAAGGACCAAAATACTCAGTCTGAAGATGAGGAAGCACAAGCTCCTGCATCTAAAGACTCCAAGAAAAACAGAAATTGGGCTCAGGCTATGATAGAGCTCAAAAAAGACTTTGAAAATCAAATGAGGGAGTTGGAAGGAAAAACTGGGAAAAGAAAGGAGAGAGATGCAGGAAAAATATGAAAATGAAGTCAGCAGCTTAGTCAAGGAAATCCAAAAAAATGCTGAAGAAAATAGCATGCTAAAAACCAGCTTAGGTCAAATGGATAGAAAAGTTCAAAAGGTTATTGAGGAGAAGAATGCTTTAAAAAGCAAAATTGGCCAGATGGAAAAAGAGATAAGAAAACTCTCTGAGGAGAACGAATCCTTCAGACAAAGAATAGAATTCAGGGAGATTGATGAATTTAACAGAAATCAGGAAATCAATACTTCAAAACCAAAAAAAATCAAAAATTAGAGGAAAATGTGAAATACCTCATTGAAAAAACAACTGATATGGAAAACAGACTTAGGAAAGATAATTTAAAAATTATTGGAATACCTGAAAGTCATGATCAGGAAAAGAGCCTTGACATCATTTTCAAAGAATTACTACAGGAAAATTGCCCTGATATTCTAGGAGCAGAGGGCAAAATAGAAATGGAGAGAATCCACCGATCCCCCAGAGAAAGAGATCCCAAAAAACCAACCCCTAGGAATATTATAGCCAAGTTCCAAAAGTTCCAAGTCAAAGAGAAAATATTACAAGCAGCCAGAAGGACACAATTCAAATATCGTGGAGGTGCAGTCAGGATCACACAGGACTTAGCAGCAGCTACACTGGAAGCTCGTAGGGCTTGGAATACAATATACCGGAAGGCAAGACCTAACCCAGCAAGGCTGAATGTCCTCTTCCAGGGAAAAAGATGGACTTTCAATGAACCAGGGGAATTCCAAAGGTTCCTTTTGGAATGGCCAGAGCTGAACAGAAGGTTTGATCTTCAGATACAGCACTCAGGTGAAGCATGGAGATTGGAGAAGAGGGGGGAAATATGAGGGACTTAATGAGGATGAACTGCATGTATTCCTGCATAGAAAAATGACACTGATAATACTCATATGAACCTTCTCAGTTAATAGAGCAGGTAGAGAGAGCTTTTATAGTTGAAGCACAGGAGAAAGCTGAATTCGAAGATAAAATATGGTGTAAAAATGGAGTTAATAGAAAAAAAAGGGAAATAGAATGGGAGAAAGAAAAAGGAGAGGGGGAATAGTCCAAGATATTTCACATAAGATTTTTTTTTATTACAATTAGCTTTTGCAATGATATGAAAGGGGGGAGGCAAGGGGGAATGAGGGAAACTTTGCTCTCATCAGAGATGGCTAGGAGAGGAAACAGCAAATATACTCAATGGGGTATAGACATCTGAAGTAAGAAGGAGGGGGGAGCAGGGGGAAGGGGTGGGGATGTGAATAAAGGAGGAGAGGATGGACCATGGGGGAAGAGTGGCCAGATATAACACATTTTCTTTCTTACTTCTTGCAAGGGTCTGGGAATGGAAGGCCTGCCCCAGGACCACAGGGCCAGGTGGATTCTGGGCCTAAGGGGTGGTAGGGGGGCTCAGGGCTTCTTGGCCCTGGGACCAGGGATCTGTCAGCTGTGCCACTCAGCTACCCTACAGCAGAGTCATAGTGAAAGGAGAGAGAAAATAGAGTACATGGTAGTGGAGAAATAAGAAAGGAGGGAGTTGCAATCAGCAATGGCAATGGTGGAAAAATATGGAAATAACTTTTGTGATGGACTTATCATAAAGAATGAGATCCACCCATGACAGAGTTGTTGCTGTTGGAACAAAGACTCAAGCACATTTTTTGTTATGATTATTTGGGGGAGGGTGCAGGGCAAGTAGGGCTGGATGGCCTGCCTGGGGCCACATAGCGGGGTGATCTTTGGGTGTCTGGGGCCGGATTTGGGCCCAGGTGCTCCTGGCTCAAGGGCCAATGCTCTGTCTGCCACCGAGCCACCCCTACTATTATTACTATTTTATTTTATTTTGGGTCTTTTTTTTCTTTCTTTTTTTTTTTTTTGGTTTTTGCAGGGCAGTGGGGATCGGGTGGCTTGCATGTCACACGGCTGGGTGATTGTTGGGTTTAGGAGGCTGGATGTGGACTCAGGTGCTCATGGCTCCAGGGCTGTTGCTTCGTCCATTGTGCCACCTGGCCATACCTACAATTATTACTATTATTATTTTTTTATTTTAATTTTTTTCCTCTCCCCTTTACTTTTTTCACCCAAAGAAGTCTATCTATATTCATGGGGGGGGGTAAATTTTGTTTACTTGTAAACAAGAATATTTTATTAATGTAAAAAAAATTTGTACAAAATGAAAATAAAAAATAAATTTAAAAAAGGAATGTTAAAAAATGAAAATTAAGAAAGTTTTAAAATAAAAAAAAAATCAGGAGGTCAAGAGTCTACCATGTTCTCTCTTCATCATTTGCAAAGGACAAGGATGACCTCAGTTTCTGAGGTTATAGGAAGATTCTGGCTGACAGGTCCAATGGTACATTTTCCAAGATTCTATTTTTTCCCTCCTTTACCCCAACGACAAGACAACCAATCAAGTGAAAAAGAGGTTAGGCTTCCCTGCAATATTGGGGCTCTTCTCAAGTTGGTAAAAACTGACAGGTCTGAACAGCACTTGGGCAGCAGCAGCAACGTGTGGGAGATGGGAGCATACCTTATTCCAAATGTTGCCAACATAGCTACAAAGTGCAAGATGAAACCAGCACACAGCTGTACCTTTTGGAGGAGTTCTCAGTAAAAAGAGATATTTTAGAGTGCCTGGCAGAGGCAAGTGGAAAATTAAAGCTGGAAGAGTGACTAGCTCCAGAACTGTACAAGCCAAATCTTTCATTATGGATGGAAGCAGTATGAAAGTGGGCAGAAACCACCAGGAGCTTCTTAAACTGTAAAAGGATATAACATGAAAAGAGGAATATATATACAAAGTAGGAACAAATATCTGTCAAATGTTACTTTACATAATAACTGTAGCTAAGTCCAAATTCCAATGCCATCAAAACTGACTGGATACTTTGCTACCTCACTTAAAATGCTTTTGAGGAATACAAGACTCTAAGGGTTCAGTGAGCCTAAGAAATTCAACTTAGTATTAGTATTAGAATAGAAACTTTGTGACAAAAAAGTACATGCTTTAGACTTCTGATGCACCTTTAACAATAAATAACACCTTAAGAGTGTTATCGGGACCCCACCCCAATTCTCATCATCATAGGATAGGAGAAGTTGATCAACTAACTTGAGTATAGTGAATAAAGTCAACAACAATACAAGAACTCAATTTTAAGTTTTCAGGGGGCAAACATATAGAAAATTTCAAAGAGTAAGTCTTTTCATTCAGACCAAAGTCTATATTTGAGGAGCTTAAAATTAGACCAGCTCAAATTCAGAGCACTGAGAACTTTTTGAAGATTCATCCAAAATAAAAAGACAATTTCATTGAAGTCAATAATATAAGCATCAGTTCAATTTCTCCTCATTTAAGAATTTTTATTTTTATTTTAAAGCATTTGAAACTTTGGGTAGGTTTGAGTCTCAGACATTAATTTGTAGGGTTAAAAAAAGTTATTTTGAACTGATGTGAAGTAAAAAAAGAAAGATATAGCATAAAGGACTACTTTCTCCCCCCTCCTCAAAGTAAGAAAAAGGTCCAATGGAAATTCTGTGTCAGACTTAAAGAGATTATTTATGCATTTAATTAGCAACATGGGTATTTTGACCTGAGGAGTTTAAACATTTAGAAAACTAGAACCTTTCATATCTTTTTAGATACTGACACCTTTATTTGAACTGCCTGACAGTCTCAGCCATATAGCTTTGGGGAAAAAAATCTCGTATCTGTTCCAAATTTAGCTTTATACTCAGGAGCCAGACTGTTATAGGAAATAAGGACTGAAATAGCAGGTAGGATTCCTATTATAAAATGAGACATTCCAACTTTGCTTCTGATGTCACCAACCAAGACAGTGAAACATTTAAAATATAGCTGAAATAATACCATATTAATCTCAGGCAGACTAATTATGATCCTATCACCTAAAGTAGATTCTGACTTTAGCAATGCACTATGAATATCAAAGACCCATGATAGATATTTAATATCACACACACACACACACACACACACACACCCTTATGTGAGAATATGCTTTTTTTTTTTAGGGAAAGAAAATGCATATTCTACCAGAGTTTCAGAGTATGGAGTGTTACAAGTAGAACTAAGCTAGAACAACTTAGCACAACAAAGTTTAAACCTGTGAAGGACAAAAGGATATGGATTTTCCTCCAAGGCTTCCTAATTTAAACCTATGAACACAAGGAAGCTGGTCTAAACTGATCGAAATTTAGGAATAGAAATACTACTATGGGGAGATAAGAACTGGCAAATTTTCACAGGTAATAGTAAATTTTCTAGTTAGAACTCATTGTTGTTAAATTTGATGAGCACCCCCAAAAAAACCCTCTGTTGGTCCAAGAAAAATTTGGTATTTCCTATAAAGTATTCACATTTTCTTCACTTGTCAATCCATTTTACAGTACTAGTAACAATTTTTTTTAAATCTAACAAAAGGAGTAACATAAATGCTTACATTTATGAATCAGAAATGGATTTATATTTCTTACAATACCTGAAGTTTCTGGGTTTTCTTCAAGGGTAGTCTTGTAAAGAAATACACTCCTCCCCAGTTGCACTGCATTTTAACTGAGAAAAAGTTACCACATATCATTTCAGAAATGCTAATGGCATGACAGATTTGAAAGACACCCATGAGAATTACTGCTGACTAGGGGAGGGGTAGAGATGGAGAGAAAAGGAAGCTAATAAGAGAAATGGGGATGAGATAAGAAAATTGATTCAGGCTAAAGGATAGAATGAGTAATAAGTAAAAAGACTTAGCAAAAAGACCGAGTAGGAAGAAAGAAGTCTGTAGAGGAAAGGGAATAATTACAATCAAAAAAGGTTTAGAAGGCACAGAGGAAAACTCAATCTGAAAAGCAATCAGAGTACATAGTAAGAGAGCCCTACTGAAATCCAATATAGAACCACCAGCCTGAAAGAAAGGACAATATGTATCAAAGTATGTGACTAAAAGGGAGACCATCCACTTCAAAGTGAAAGAATGGTCCATTATAAAAGTCTTTTGGTTGTGTTAAATTGAAATCAATAATGTTTGCTAACTTACTACCAATAATTAATTACCTGTGAGTATACTATTTGTATACTTAAAGTTGTTATATGTGTAGGAGATCTCAGTCTAGAGTCTACAAACTTGTAAAATATTTTGCTAACTTTATTTCAATATAATTGATTGTGATCATGTATATTTTATTTCATTCATTGAAAAACAATATGCTGAGAAGGGGATAGGATTCATAAGACTGCCAAAGCTGATCAGGAAACAAAAAAAGATTAAGAAGTCCTACTTTAGTGGCTGAATACTTATAGCGTGCCTATAACAAATAATAGGAAGGAAATAGTGGCAAAGGGCAATAGACTCAAAATCATTGTTTAAGGAGGAGGAAAACCTCATCCATTCCACAGTAGTAGCAAAAGTTATCAATAGCAAACATCAGGGCATCCTCATTGGACATGTCACAAACCTTAAGATGAGTGTGTGTGTGTGTGTGTGTGTGTGTGTGTTATACATGCGTATAATGTATAATACATAATATACTGAAGTAAATATATAAAATAGTGATATATTTTTATACATAAATGTTCATTTTTACTACTGTATATGTATACCCCCCCACCAAGCAACAGAATACTTTTGAGGTTACCAAGAATGGAAAGAAGGTGGTAGGACCCTCAATTTAAAGAGGATAAAATTTTGAAGGAAAAATGTTCTTGATCTATGATGATTTCTAAAGGCTATAGTATCATAGACTTAAGAATTGGAAGGGATCTCCAAGATTATCTGCAATTGCAAAAATAGACTCAGAGGTTAATCCCTTTGCCTAAGATCACCTTAAGTGACAGAGCAAATTTAGTGTTTTCCCCACTATATCCTAGGTTGCCAGTGGCAAAAAGTCTCCAGTCTATGGAATGTAAGGTAATTCCTGTTCCATTCTGTGGCAACTTTTTTTTTTAAATCAAGATTGAAGTTAAGCCAAGACAATGGGCCAGGCTAAATATTTTCAGGATAACATTTATTAAACATTTTCTCATAAGGCTAAACTAAGCACATTCTTCCAAAAGGAGGCCATAGTTTTTATTCAGCTAAATATAGCTTGCCAACTTATCACTTTCAGTGGTACAAGAGAACTACTCTGTTTAATTAATCAAGTTGGAAGGAACTAATAAATAGCTTTCAAAAATCTGGCATAAGACATATTTCGCCAAAGAAGAGCTAAAGATTCTCAGGGTTACTGTATTAATGAAATTGTCTGAGATAAAAATGACATGAAGGAATTGGGGATGCCCTTCTCAGTTAAACTCATACTGGGACTTTTGAGGGTCATTTAATCTAATCCATATGCAAGGCACGATGTTTTTCTACAACATTCCTAAGCAATAATTATGGTAGTATAATTTGAAATGGAGGAATGAGAAAGGACAGTTGGAAATCCTATAAAGCACTACTAGTTGTCAAATAAAAAGTGCAGGAAGGGTGAAGAGAAATTTTTATGTTTACTATTTTCTTCAGATCAAAGAAAATTCGAGTATCACTAATCTCTTTAGCATGCTATGTAAAGAGCAAAAATAAATGTTGCTGGAATGATAGTAAGACAAATGTATTGGGTACAAATGACCATAAACATATGCAGTTCAATAATATGGGAATTAGTCAAAAAGTTAAAATGGAACCAAATTTTGATGGTTTTTATTTTACAGTGTAAGATGATCAGCAGTGAATTCTATAGAAGGATATTAGTCTTTAGGAGGGGATGCTAGGTGGCAGAGTAGATAAGAGTACCAGCCCTGGAGTCAGGAGGACTTAAGTTCAAAACCAGCTTCAGACACCTAATAATTACTTAGCTCTGTGACCTTGGGTAAATCACTTAACCCCACTGCCTTGTAAAACAAAATTTTTAAAAATGAATGTTAGTCTTTCTAAACTCATTATTAATTCAGAAAATCACCACTGTTGCTGATGTTTTTAAAAAAGAAAAATGTGATAATTACAAATCATTCATTTATCTTTAATGTAATTAGAACAAATCATTAAATAGCTATAATGACACTGGATATTTGGGTATCAAATAATATAGGTTTTATGAAGAGTTATTAATGTCAGACAGAAATAAAATATTGTCTGTGATACAGTGGTTAGCCTTACAGATGGAGGGAAAGAAAAGAAAAAATATAAATTGACTTCAGGAAAACCTTTGAACATATCCCAGATGTTACAGTCTCATCAATGATCTGTAAATATATGGCAGAGGTTATATTACTATTATGAGAATGAACTGTTGGCTAGCAAATCATAGTGGAAATTACTGTATCAATATCAACTGTAACTAGAAAGCAGAATTGGTGCTAGGGGTGTGTGGGAGTGGGAAGAGGAAGTATTTAAGCTTGGCCCTGATCCATACCTATTCATTATTTGTGATTGACATATTATACCTCTTTACAAAAGAGCATGCCACTTAGATTAGTGAGTGGTATCAAGTTGGGAACTCTGGGAAGCATGTGTGAAGGAGACAAATCGTAAAAAGTAATCAGTTATGAGAATAAGAAAATTTAGGTTTTATAATGAGAATCACCTGTGACAGTATAAAGGAAGAAATAGTGACTCAGATTGATAAGTAAAACAGGTAAAAGCAATAATTTATTATGGAAGGATATTAATTTCTGCATTATTATTTAAAGAGTCTTTACTTTTTAAAAAAGTATGACAACTTATGTTCTCCTTTTTCATTATCCTATTCTTATGTTCAGTCAAAAGGGAAGCTATAGGGCCTGAATGAAGGAAGGGAGTTTTGCACATTTTGTTCTATCAGATTAGGCCTCAGTAACTTTATGAATTATGGCCTGTCAACCACTTCTTTTCATCTGCTAAAGAATACGCTTCTTAGAAATAACAGCTATAAATAAAACAACAGATGTTTTTTGGTTGGCTCCAATCGGAGCTTGGGTGATTTTTTAAAAGTGTCTTGAAGTTAGGAGAGTCATTGTAGAGCCTATGCTAGGCTACCCCCTATTGGTAACTTTGCTGCAAGCTTGCTCAGATCTATCTGTATGTGGTTAAAAAACCCACCCTACCTAGAGATTCAATACTACCTACAGAAAAATTTGACCATCTGTTACCCCTATTACAGCTAAATTAAAAGAGAAGAAACAGGTAAAGAAAATGGGTGGGTGGGGGGAGAAGAAATGTTGGACTAGATTCTAATCCCAGTTCTTTAATTAATTATGTCTATAAGTGGATTCCTCCATTTCCTCAACTGTAAAAGAATTGCAATAATTTATGATTAAAATTCTATCTGAGGCTAATAGTCTACAATTCAAAGATCGAGTCCTTGCCAAGCCTCTTTAAAAGGTTGATGTTAAATTATCAAATCAGTTTTACTTATCAATTTGGATATAGCTGCAAACTGAAATAAATATAAACATAAATATAGAAACATTCAGAGGTGTGGGGTATACATGTGTGTGTACACACACACACATACAAAGACAGTTGTGAGCAAGTTAAGTACTGCTCTAAGGACGGGGGGGGGGGGGGGGGGGGAGAGAAAATTAAATAGAAAGGATTCATATTAAGGGAGGAACACTAAAACCCAAGTCTGAATTCTAGGGAAATGTTGTTAATGGCCAAGTAAAAACAAAATTTATGAGAATTTCTTCAATTCTGCTTCATCACAGTGAAAAAGAGAATTCTAAATAACCAAAAATGACCCCAAGATGTCTTTATCTGGATCAGAGGGTGTAATTTTTTTAATTGCCCGAAATATCAAGTTAGGTACAGGCTGAATTTTTAATAAAAAACTGGTAATTAAGGAGCTTATCTCCAGAGGCAAAGAAAACCAAGAGTATTGCCACACTAACTGATCAATCTCATAGTGTTATTTTTCTCTGCTGCCTTTCCTCTGGATTTTGGAGGACACCTCTGATCTAAGTTTTCTCCACTTTATAATTCATGAACAAAGGAGCTTAAAATAAAGAATGAGTAAAGCAGAAGAGCATACCTCTACCAATTTTCCTTCCTAGATCATTTTACTGATTAGACATTTTATTGAAGCTTCATGCTCTTCTGAACTTTCCAGAGACCAAAGCAAATGACACAGCATCTAAATTAGGTAAAGGGTAATTGGTACCCATCCCAAGCTAAGCATCCAGGGAACATTTCCGTGCTCCAAAGGCTCAAATCTCTGAAACTCCCAATGTCAAGAGGAGAGTAATCTGGTTATTTAACTAGCTACTCAGTTTTTACTCTTTTAAGGTACTGTATATCTGGGAACTTTAAAATTAACCTTTGAAGCACAGGTGTCTTTTTAAGATCCCTTTTAACTCATTCTTTTGTTCACAAACTATCAAGTAGAGAAAACTTAAATCAGAGGTGTCCCCAAAACCCAGGGAAAAGGCAGCAGAGACAATAAATCTATGAGATTGATCAGTTAGTGTGGCTTGAGTTTGTTCTTAGTGCTAAGTATTTTTTAACAGACTCTCCTTTATCCATATACTATTCCTTTAAGGCAGTACTTCCCCAAATGAATTTGATCACATTATTTTGAGACTTGAAATATACTGACCAAAAAAAAAAAAATACTGGTTTGGGGATATTAAGGACATGGAAATATACTTAGAATAAAGGTGGTTGCGGGGTGGCTAGGTGGATAGAGCACTGGCCCTGGAGTCAGGAGTACCTGGGTTCAAATATGGCCTCAGACACTTAATAATTACCTAGCTGTGTGGCCTTGGGCAAGCCACTTAACCCCATTTGCCTTGCAAAAACCTAAAAAAACAAAAACAAAAAAAGAATAAAGGTGGTTGGAGAAATCTTGGCAGAAGAGAAAATTAAATTCTAATACCTCTAAAATAGTAACATGTGGGTATATGAAACATATTTCTCACTTAATATTTCAGAGAGTGAGATTATTAATATTCAGTGAAATTATCTCCCAGAAAGTCTAATTCACATGCCCCAGAACATGATTTTGGTAAAGGCTGTGTAATATGTAATAAGTCAATGTAATATAGTGAAAAGAGCATAGGATGGGGAGTGAGGTTCAAATTCTGTATCTGACATTAGCTCTATGATTGAGTAAATCATAAATTAGAGCTTTAAGTAGGATTTGGTCTAGAAAGGTAGCCAATGGGGAACAGGAGTGGGGGTGAGTGGAGGGGAAATATCTTTATCCCAACAATACTTTGTTCCTCATACTGCTTCCTCATCTAGGTCTAGGACATGGGACCTACCTTCTCCAGTCACAATGCCCCCAATACTTAAGTGGCTGCTGCCTCTCTCCTCTCTGCTTCTTCATGGGAATCAGAAATGAATGTCATGTCTATTTAATGAACTCTCTTTGACCAGGATGGACTATCTCTGACAATCACTCCACTCCATTTGCTCAAGGTACCAGAATTTTACGTTGTAACCCTTATTTAACTTCTCTGAGCCCCAGATGCTTTATATATAAAAAGATAATGAGGCTAAATTACAAACGGAATTCTCACACAGCTATCTTAAGGAAAGTAATGTGTGAAAAAATTCTTGACTTAAGACTCAATATGAATTTAAGAAAAGACAAGAAATTAGGGGAAAAGAAAAGACCGAGGTACAGGAAACCCACAAGAGATTTCCTCAAAATCATAAGGTTCTTATTGAGCAGTTGACTTTGCATGCTTCTAACATGGACATTAATGCCCTGCCAAGGGCATATCTGCACTGTAGCCAGAACTAGAACAGACCTTTCTGGTCAAATATAACATCTGCTAAGCATGGGGCTTTAATATATGCCACCCCTACCCTTCACATGGATGAATGAAACTCAGTAACAAGCCTTCTTTTTTGGTTAGTTTGATACCAAAATTTTTCTTTGCCGTATTTAGCTACAACTCAGGGGAGAAGAACATTGTTCATTTTCACAGCAAAATTATTTTATGTTTTTCTGTCTACAAATGGAAAATTATATGGAAAAAAAGGAGAAAAATCAATAAGTATTTAGAGTGTCTGCTAGGATGGGGTCCTTGTCCTGAATAATCTGGCCAACTATTTAGCGAGACAAAACAGAGACATATAAAGTTAACTTAACCCCATACAAGGCAGCAAAATGACAACTGCCAAAAGGGGATGCATATAGTCAGTGCTATCATGAGGCAAAAGTAGTAGAAGATAGTGGGGAGGAGGGAAAAGCAGCCTTCACAGAATAGCCAAGGTGACCCTGCCAGCTAAGCCTCTGGGTTTCATCCCCTACAGAAAGGTGTTCTATATAAGAATTTAGAGACTAAAGTACCTCTTAAGCCTCAATTTCTCAGTTGTAAGTGATTAAGGAAATAAACCCAGATTGCCAAAGTATTTTAGTCCAAGTCAAAGTGGTACCTCAGGGCAAAGTAAATTTACCCATTTAATATCAAACTTTCTACCAATGAGCAAATTATCAATGTAGAGCTGAACCAAGAAAAATTTTTAGAATACGAGCTATTTCTATACATTTACTATTGCCAAATATGTTACAAGAATATTAATAATATTCTTATAAGAAATAGCAATGACCATCTGCCATGGACTCCTCTTAAATATATTTTAAATATATCTCTGTTCTTCCTGCTCTCACTACCTCTGTGGATCACAAAGAACAGAGCCTTAAATCTACAAGGGAAAAAGCTCCCAATGCTAATTTATCAAGTCAGAAAATTGCTGTCTGCTTAGGTTTATTGACAGTAGTGTGATTCAATAATTTCCTTTATGAAATTATTTACCATTAACACAAATAGATAATTGGTTGTAGAATAGATGAGGGAAAGGAGCCTTTGCTTGCACTATCATCGGCCTTGAGACATTTAACTAGCTAACTAATTGTCTGCTTCCTACAATGAATCAGACTATGTAGAATTTTCTCAAATCTAAAATCAAGGTAGCTTGCTTTCAGGTCAGGTCTTTTAATTAACTTTTTTCTTTAATAAAATTGAAGACTATTCCACAGCTTCCTGTATAGCAATCACAAGTGTTCTATGCCAGAAAAGTAACAAGATGATGCTTGGGGAGCAGTTTTAGTCATATCTTCCTTCCTGACAAATGCTTCCCTTCTTGGTGACTGTACCATGTAGAAGGGCTGCCTTAATTAAAAAAAAAAAAAATTTTATTAAAAAAAAACTCAAAACAAAAAATAACCTTTACTTTCCTTTTTAACACAAGTCAACTCTGAACTGAGGTTTCTCTTAAAAGTTCAGAGTCTACTGTTTCCTCCAAAGGAAAACTATCTTTGGTGGTAGCATCTAAAACTGAAAGTGAGAGTTGGTTCCCCACTGAGACATTTTCTAAGGCTCTAAAGTTTCAGCTAAAAAGTAGATGTTGAGGGACAGCTAAGGGGCACAGTAGATAGAGCACTAGTCCCAGAATCAGGAGGACCTCAGTTCAAAACTGGTCTCAAACATTTACTAGCTGTGTGATGCTGAGCGCATTGTTTAGACCCAATTGCCTCCAAAAATAGAGAACCTTTAAAAAGTACAGATTGGGCCCCAAAGTTACTGCTCTTATTTTGAATTTCAAGGCAACATGAAATGAAAATATAAACACAAGCTCATAAGTCTAGGGTTAGAATGAGCCTCAGAGAACATCTAGTCCAAATTCCTCATTTTACAGATGAAGAAACCGAGGCCCAAGAAGAGATGTCATTAGCCTAAGGTTACAAATGTAACATTAGCCCCTGGGATTTGAAACCAGTTCCTTTGACTGACTTGGGAATCAGGGTTCTTCTGACTGTACACTGCTGCTGCCTCCCTGAAGAATCTATTCGGGTGAAAAGACAATGTATGCCTACAAATCCATGATTATCTGTTTCCTCGACTGTAAAACAGGAATAATTAATAGCTCCTATCCTACAGGGTTGTAGTAAAAACCAAATGAGGTATTTCTAAAAGTGCTTAGTACATTGTAGTTACATTATAAATTGATTATTCCTTCCTTTTAGCAGCTCAGGACTCTCTAGCTCAACTAACCCAAGCTCAGGTTTACCAGACTGAAGGAGTTATAGGAGTGTTGTCCTTATGCAAGCAAGAAAATCTAAGCAAAGCTATGGATGCTATTTTTTGTATACCTACTATGGACAAGACACTCTACTAGACATGGGTTGGGGTTATTCTTGACAAAAAAAAAAGTATGCCAGGGGTCCGAGATGCTAAAGTCGTATCTTCTGGGGCCTAGAGAGGCTAAACTCTTATCTTGTTAGGAGTAGGCACAAGAAAATTTTGATGAGTAGACAAAGAATGCTATGACTGTGATTTGTGTCAGAATCCATGCTAGGCTAGAAAAGGTAGGCAAAATATGGAGTATATTCTTTCCATGTGGCATTAAGTCGTAAAACTTATTGGTCCTCTATTTGTACAAGAGAAGAAGTCGTCTGAATTATTATGGTACTACTAGAAGATAAAATATGGTGATATTGTGTGATTCTAATATGTAATTCGTGTGTTTCCTACATTTTGAGTTTCTAAACTTTTTCTGTTTCATCTACTGGTTTTCATGTATCATCTGCAGAAAACTCCTCCAAAATTACCTTCTTAATGCCAACCTACAATATTAAAACCTCCCGGGGGAAAGTCACAATGTAGAAGGGATAATTATACTTTATTATCTCTCCATTCCCTCTAGTAAATTATAGTCCCCACCTATCTGTAAAAGCTTTTTGCAGAAAAAACTTTGAGATAAGTTTCTTTCCCTAATCTCTTTTCTGATTTTACTTTTCCATTTTTCCCCCTGGCCTCTCAAAAGCCCCTTTAGAGAAAATATAACAAAGCAAAGAAAAAGGTCTATTTCCCTGTGTCCCCAAACAAAATCTACTTCTAGTAAAAGATCTAGCACAACAAAGTAAGAATAATGTAAGGACTGGGGTGGCAGGGCAAAGCATACTGGACACAAAGTTGGAAGATCTAGACTCAAATCATGGTGGAATTTTCTAGTTGTGTTACAAGTCACATATCAGTTTGTGATGCTTATAAATATTATTCCTACTTCTATCCTCAGAGGGTAAATGGAATATGAAAAGATAAAGAGCTGGAGTGCTAGGAAGAAATAATTTTTTGCAAACTTTAATGAACCCTGAATCCTTCACTTAAAAGAAATGGGAATCCGGTCTCAGACACTTAATAATTACCTAGCTGTGTGGCCTTGGGCAAGCCACTTAACCCCATTTTGCCTTGCAAAAAAACCTAAAAAAAAGAAAAAAGAAAAAAAAAGAAATGTTAATATTTATCCTGAAGAAAAAAGATTAGGAGACATGATGGCTCTCTACAAGTATTTTCAAGGACATACATATGGAGAAGGAATTTCTTTTTTTTCCTTTCTGTCCCAAAGGACAGAAACAGAAGCAATGGGGTGGATGTTGCAAGTAAGACAATTTAGACAATGTCAAGAAAAGCTTCCCCAAAATCAGGGCTGTACAAAAGTAGAAAGAATGTCTTATCTTAAAAAGTGGTGGGTTTAGGGGGGTGGATAGGTGGCACCCCCTAGTGTAAAGAGCACTGGCCCTGGAGGCAGGCAGCCCTGAGTTCAAATCCAAACTCAGACATTTAATAATTTCCTGTGTGACCTTGGGCAAGTCACTTAACCCCCATTGCCTTGCAAAAGTCAAAAAATAAAAGTGGTGAGTTCTTCCTCCTTCCTTAGAACACTGCAAGCACAAGACAGATAACCACTTGTAGGATGTGTTCTAGTATGGATTTGAATTACATGGTTACTAAGGACCCTTCCATCTCTCAAATTCTGTAAGTTATAACTAGTAGTAATAATTTAATAATTATTAAGTGCCAGGAAATACAAAGAAACAGCCTAATAAAATCTGCCTTTAAAGAGATTATGTTCTACAGGTCATGGGACAACCTTCTCAGATGAGGCAGGCATCAGAAATGATTGAATGCAATCCCTCTGGGAATAACTATTGCATGATCCAAGATCCCCTTCCCAGCTGGCATTTATTTTGCTTGCCAACATGGAATATGCCCACTTATTCTGCAGCTAGCTTTCTTTCAGGGCCAGTTGAAGTGGTACAATGGACTCCCTTACATGGTAGAGCTACTTCCCACTGAAACTGGTCTTGTTTACCAGGAAGTGGAAGATGGCAGAGGGTCCCACTGAACACAGATCAGAAGAAAAGAAATAATAGTAAAGATAACTATGGGGCGGCTAGGTGGTGTAGTGGATAAAGCACTGGCCTTGGAGTCAGGAGTACCTGGGTTCAAATCCAGTCTCAGACACTTAATAATTACCTAGCTGTGTGGCCTTGGGCAAGCCACTTAACCCCATTTGCCTTGCAAAAACCTAAAAAAAAAACACAAAAAAGATAACTATGACTAGCATTTATATACTCCTTTATGGTTTGCAAAACACTTGACATATATTTTCTCATTTGATCTTCACAACAACCATGTGAGAAGTTTTATTTCCCCCATTTTCAGGTGAGGAAACTGAGGCTAAGAAAATAAATGGTTGCTCAGAGTCATGTGTCTATTAAGTATCTAAGGCAGAATTCAAACTTGGGTCTTCCTGACCCAAAATCAATACTCCATCCAATATTCCAGTTATATTTTCTATGATTTTAATCTCCTTTTGTTTATTTTTGAAATCTTTTTTTATTACTTTAATAAAACAAACAAAAAACAGTCAAAGAAATTGGGAGTTTCCAGGACAAGAACAGGTGGTGGGAGGTAGTTTACCCTGTTCCTTGGTCTATCCTTTGTCCTTGCTTAAGAACATAGAAAAATTATTCTATTCTAGATATATACAAACAAATCACAAAATTGCTAATCTGCTGCCATTTGGATTTTTCATTCCTAAGAGCAGAATGTTATTACTTCTGGAAGCTGGCTAAACCACCTGTACCATAAAACTCCCTCATTTACAAGCCAGCTGAAACTAAGAACCAATACTAACTGTTCCTTCTACAAATCTCCATCCTGAACACACACATACCCACTCCTACCTGTACAATGGGGGAAGATAGAAGAGAAAATCCAGGTAACAAGAAAGGAAACAACAGAAAAGCCAAGATTAATAAATCTGGGTGGCTCCTTTCATTTTGTTGTTTTTGCTGTTGAATCATTTCAGTTGTATCTGACTTCATGGCCCCATCTGGGATATTCTTGGTAAAAATACTGGAGTGGTTTGTCCTCCTCCAGCTCATTTTTACAGATGAGGAAACTGAGTCCAAAAGGATTAAATGACTTGCCCAGGATCCCACTGGCTAGTGAAGTCAAATTTGAACTTAGGAAGACTCATTTTCCTGACTTCAGGTCAAGTGCTCTATGCACTGTACCTGACAATAAAGTTGACAGAGAACAGCAGATCCATAAACCACGACTTTTTATTTTTAAAGGTCCTACTGTACTACCCCATACATACATAGAGCCTCATGCATCAGAGAAAACAAAACCACAACACAAAAAAGACACTGAGTTAGAAAGCCTACAAAACCCACACATTGGTGGTTTTGAAGATGTTATCTATATTTTAGTGTGAAAATTCTTACAAACGCCCCAAACAACTGCTACTGAGTGGGAATTTCAATACCTATCAACTTTTTTAAATTCTCAAAAGAAGGCAAATGACTCCAACATTAGCAACCAAAGTGATCAATGGCAAGTGAAACCCAAGAATGCAATAGGAAGGATTACAAAAAGTGGAGTATGTTTGAAAGGCAGTCTGCATAATAAAGGGCACAAGTGCATATGGATGGAGTCAGACCTGGAGCAGGGAAGACTCATCTTCACTGAGTTCAATTCCGACCTCAGGCACCTACTAGCTGTGTGACCCTGGGCAAGTCACTCAACCCTGTGTGCCTCAGTTTCAGCATCTGTACAATGGGTTTGATAAAAACGGATACTTGTGAAGTGCTTATATATTTAGCACAATGACTGAGGCACTATATGTTAGCTATTGTTATTTACACTTCATTCTGATATATTCCTAAGACATAAGGTCACACAGTTCATATTATAACGAATAATGAAAATACTCAGGAAAACAGATAACTAGAAGAAAGTTAATTACTGTCTGAGTAAATTATTTTCAGCCACTTTTTTTTTAGGTTTTTGCAAGGCAAATGGGGTTAAGTGGCTTGCCCAAGGTCACACAGCTAGTGTCTAAGGCCGGATTTGAACTCAGGTACTCCTAACTCCAGGGTTGGTGTGCTCTATCCACTGTGCCACCTAGACACCCCCTCAGCCACATCTTCTAATATTAATATTTGAAGCTAGAGCCAAGATTAATATAGATTATGGTAAATTAGAAGAATATATGGACTATGGCACAGAATTCAGATTTAGAAAAAAGATAACAAGCAAATGAGCAAGGCAACTTGGAAGCAAACAAAAATGCTCCTAATTTTTTATTTTTCCTTCTTATTTTTCTAAGTTTTTACTTAATTTGGTCAAGAATTAAAAAGCCTCAGAGCAGCTGGGTGGCACAGTGGATAGAGTACAGGCCCTGGAATCAGGAGGACCTGAGCTCAAATTTGACCTTAATACTCAGTTGAGTGACTATGGGAACGCTACTTAACCCCAATGCCTTGCAAAAACAAAAGAAAATAAAAGAATTAAAAATTCTTGAATCCAAAAAAGTACTGATTCACTTTTTCAGTGGTAATTGTCATCTCTCATATATATTCTAGAAAAGTTTATGTTAAATTCTTTCAAGTTAATCATTAAGCCTGTTTCAAATCAACAAATAAATTCTCCTATATTAACTACAGAAACTGAATATTGCTTTATTTCATAAACCATTATGAAATTTTATAAACTTCTAGTCTAAAGGGCTTCTGGATCATCCTACAATCAGAGAATGAAGTGTAAATAACAATAATAGCCAACATTTATAGTGCTTCAGGCATTATGTTAAATATATAAGTACCTCATCTCTTTTATGTCTATCAGGACATGATATGACTTTCGTATGTATTCAGTTTTAAATTGACCTCCATTCCAGAAATGGTTTAAACTAGGGTCCAACTAATGTCAACTAGGGACAAAAGCAAGACAAAATCTTGGATGTAACCCAACAGAAAGTTTAAGAATAAAATTCTGGATCCTCAGGAAAGCTTGATTTAATTTAAGACATTGTTTAGTTTACCTCTTTGAAGGAAAAAAAAAGACAGACTATATTTAGGTAATCTACAGTGAAATATTTCTTCAAGGCAGAACTGGACCTTACCTATGCATCTTCTTCAGCATGGTGCACACTGTAGGCACTTTAAAAAGAGTTTGCTTAAAGAATATACAGATTAGGGGCGGCTAGGTGGCGCAGTGGATAAAGCACCGGCCCTGGAGTCAGGAGTACCTGGGTTCAAATCCAGTCTCAGACGCTTAATAATTACCTAGCTGTGTGGCCCTGGGCAAGCCACTTAACCCCATTTGCCTTGCAAAAAACCTTAAAAAAAAAAAAAGAATATACAGATTAAAGGACCAAAATACATATGGCTAGTTAAATGGTGTAGAATTTGATTTAGTTATATCTGTTTAAATCCAAATTTAGAAATTTCAAAAATTAGCAATAAAATTTAAACAACTCAAATCTGACCTTAATATTCACTTAGCTGCTGACTATGGGAAAGTCACTTAACCCCATTGTCAAATCACTGAATATGAAAATTGGAAGAAACCTCAGTAGCCATCTCATTTTCCATTCATTCAAAAACATACTTGGAGACACCCTAAACTGAACAATTCATATTTTGTTAGATCACTTCAGTTGTGTCCACCTCTTCCTGCTCCCACCTGAAGTTTTCTTGGCAGATACTTGAGTGGTTTGCTTTTTCCTTCTCCAGGTTTATAGAAAGGGAAACTGAAGCGAACATGGTAAAGTTACTTGCCCAGGGTCATATGGATAGTGTCTGAAGCCAGATTTGATCTCAGAAAGATTAGTCTTACTGATTCTAACTGCTCTTACAACTGGGCTAGTGAGACAGAAAGATATTACAGGTTTCAACAGAAAACTGAGAGTTCACTTATATAAATTTTTTGAAGTATATAAAATTCATATTTATATTTCATACTTATGATAAGATAGTAGTAAAACTCAATGAAAGTTCTGGTAAATCCAACCAAATCATAAGTCTCTCTTGGGCCATGATTTCCTCATATTATAAAATGAATTAAGTTGAACTGGATAATTTCTAAGGTCCCTTCTTGCTCTAGGGCAAAGATCCTATAAAACAAGAAATTGTTTAAAACACGGATCTGTGAAATAATTATTTAACTAAGCTTTCTTAGGAAAAAACAGACAGT
Organism: Macrotis lagotis; assembly: GCF_037893015.1. Taxonomy (NCBI): domain Eukaryota; kingdom Metazoa; phylum Chordata; class Mammalia; order Peramelemorphia; family Peramelidae; genus Macrotis; species Macrotis lagotis. Next base: position 252,182,816 of record NC_133666.1, read on the forward strand.
TCTTATTGTCAATTATCTCCAGTGATTCTTCGTGGGGATGAACTTTCCACCTGCTTAGTCAATCGCTGGGAGAATATTACGAATATACCGAAGTATGTATATGAAGTATGCATTTCATTTACCATAAAGAAAGCTAATAAGGCAAATGCATACAGCTGGACCTGACTTTTTATATGGTGTCAATCCCCAAGATCACTACAGAAATTTGCAGACATGTCTATAAGTTACAGCTGTTTGTCACTGATAGCTGAGGTGAAAGGCATCTTGCATGGCTTTCCAAATTATTATTTAATTAAAGCTGGAATTCTGAAACTTTTTTCGAGACTCAAAATAATTTATTTTCTCAGATACTTGTTAATATTTTTCCCAATTACACAAAGACAATTTTAACATTCATTTTTTTTAAATTCTGAGTTCCAAATTCAACTATGAAACTTTTTAAAAGAACTAGATTGTTTCAATAAACAATAACCCTGTAATAAATTTAAGACTGGCTTTTAAAAAGTGTAGTATTTCAAACTGCATGTGTTCCTAAGGATGGAGGAAATGTTCTTTTTTCTTAAAAAAAATTATCCAAGTTCTAACAGACTATGAATTTCTTCCCAAGAATATTTGTTTTCTATTTCTCAGAGTCTAGTTACTGACACAAGGTTGGGTAATTCCATTTGTTAGTTGGCTTTGCCTCTTAAACCAGTGGAGAATCCCATGGGAGAGATTAATCCATTTCTGAAGTCAAAATCATGGAACATACTAGGAAACTGATATCTCAAACCAAGAACTGACTCAAGTATTTAAGTGAAAGCATTTCCAAAATAATGGTAATATAGAAATAATGTCAAATATTTCTTCTTAGGTAAAGGTAAATGGAATAATTTTAGAAAGACTAACTCAAGAAACCTAATTTGGGAAAGGGTATTGAAAGAGAAAATTTAAATAAAAGTAATCTGAAATACACTATTTTTAAACAATAAGTAACAGCTGAAAGAAAGCAAGAATAGTTTCCAGTCAACCTCAATTATTTCTGCTACACTAATGGGACCTGGAGGAGCTGAGATTAGGATGATTATTATTTCAATTATAAACTATTTAATCACTGAGTTTGCTTGAGTTATTTTTAAACTTTTCATAAGCAAGACAGGATTCACATTAAAATATTGAGCTTTCCCATGGAGGAAAAAAAGTTTTCCTAATCACAAATTAAGAGTACTCTTTCTTATCTTGAAGGCTCTCTATTCCTCATTTTAATGAATTCCTGAAAAGGTCAGAAAGTCATAGAGGGAAAAGGGATTGGGATTGTTTTCCCTATTAAAAAAAAGTGTGTGTGTGTGTGTGTGTGTGTGTGTGTCTGTGTGCGTGTGCGTGTGTGTGTGTGTGTGTGTGTGTGTGTGTGTGTGTGTATGTAGCTACTGTATAGCCTTCAGTTAATTGAGACCACCTTTAGGTGGCAATCTTGCATAAGGAAGAAAAAAGGATGGCTCTCCAAGAGAGATCACTTAGAAAACACTACTACAAGTGACCAATCAATCAGCCTGAGAAACCTGGAAAATGAATGATAGCAAAAATAAGTGGAAAATTAACAAAAGTGAAATATAAATTTAAAATTTTCAGGTACCGCAAGATGAAATAAACAAATCTACAAAAAAAGTAGGCCTAGGAGCAGCTAGGTGGCACAGTAAATAGAGCACTGGCTCTGGAGTCAGGAGGATCTGAGTTCAAATTTGGCTTCAGATATTTTATAATTACTTAGCTGTGTGACCTTGGGCAAGTCACTTAATCCTATTGCCTTGCCAAAAAAAAAAAAAAGCAGACCTGGACCTCCCTGTATAAAAGCTAGAAAGAACAGGTTTAATTTCTGTTATTAAGCCCTTTAGAAAAATCCATATAAATAAATGGTATACAAATAACTCAATGTTCTCAGTAAATTGTTAATAGGGGTCCCCCCTAAGGATGACTACTGTACTTAATAATGTTAGCATAGTTCCAGTTACCATATGTACAAAACATGAATGTAACTGCATCACTTTAAAAAGATCCCATAAACCAGACTAGTTCTTTGTCCAAATTAGTTTCGGCTAGTGAAGTTTTATTCTATTTTTCAGCTAGGCTCTAATGGTCAACTAACTCCCCATCATTTAGGGAGGGAGCCTCATTAACTCTTGCACAGGGCACTAGGGGATCATTTAATACATGGAAGCAGCAATAGAGGTCAAATGCCACTACAGTGAACTCCATGGTGCTGTCCAAATTCTTTTGTTGTCCTGGAATTTTCTTGTATTAAAAGTTCTTGGAAAAAGTAGAGGATCACTTAGAGCATATGATTTCACAGTCAACAAATGAGTTCCCACCGCCCCTCTTCACTTCTTCCCCACTATTCCCTAATCTCAAACTTTAAGAAAATAAAATATAATCATAGGATAGTTTTTAAATCAACTCTTTTAAAGTATCCAAAGAACTAGCCTTATTTCCATTTCAAGACAATTCAGGGTTAGAGTTCGTAATTTAGAATTACTTAGCTGTCACAGGCAACTTCAATGGTCACTGGGTCCAGTGGCATCAAGCTCAAATAGAAACTCATCCTCCTGGAGTTTCATGTTAAGGAACCTTTACTATATTGCATTATTGTTTTATTTATTTTGTAAAATTTTCAATGACATTGCTCACTAAGGAATTTTACATCCTCAAGTTTAATACCCCTCATCTAGTTTAGTCCCATTCCACCATTTCTTTTTTTTAATTAGATTTTTTTTTTGCAAGGCAAATGGGGTTAAGTGTCTTGCCCAAGGCCACACAGCTAGGTAATTATTAAGTGTCTGAAACCGGATTTGAACCCAGGTACTCCTGACTCCAGGGCCGGTGCTTTATCCACTGCACCACCTAGCTGCCCCCCCCATTCCACCATTTCAAGTAGAAAATGAAGCCAAGTGAAATCCCATTCTTTATACCCCCACAAAGTGGCAATACTTCAAGCTGAAAATGATGGGGGGGGGGGGGGTTATTGTATTTTATTTTAAAATTTAAATTTATTTTAAAACTTTATTTAATCCTTACTTTTTTGTTAAGTAATGAAAATGAAGGGCATCATGTCAGTGTAAAATAGCTAGGCAGTGAGGAGATGTTCTATACAATTGGATTTTGAATGTTTTTTGAAGACAGGATGAAAAAAATAATCATTCATTCCACAATTCTACCCAATGGGATCATCCCAATTCCAGTACAACAAATTGAAACCACATTTAATTCTACTTTTTCTTGTTAACTTCATAGCTTCCCCACACTTTTAGTATTCCATAATCCCCTCCCTCCCTCTTGGCATTTAATCCTTTCTCAATTTTCCCTTCCTGAAATCAGCAATCTTACCAGTGAACAAGCTTTACTTTCAAATAAGTACATCTGCCAACTTAAAAAGCAGAGTTTGTTAAGGCAACTGAATAATAAAATACACATATATGAATTCACTCGTCACATTAGCCAGTCATAAACTCCTCAAATTTAACTGATATTATTCCTGTGATTTTTGGTTCACTGTAGTATATAGCTGAGAGGTGTCTGTAGTCAGGGACTGAGTTTTAATCCTCTCTAAATTTAAGAGGATACTAATCTAATGTAGCATGCAAAGTTCTAGGAGATAGGAAACTTGGATTCAAATTCCTAGTCCATCTTGTTCCTTTCTAGCTATATGTCATTAATTTCTTTAGGTCTCAGTTATCCTAACAGTAAAGTGGAAACGATTTCTCTATTACTTCCAGCTCTACAATCTATGATTGCCAGACATTTTTTATTAGTCACCAACTCTGCTGGCAAAGAAAGTAGCAAGGATGCTTGGTCAAACACTGAAGTTACAGACCCTTTCCCTACAGTACTAGATTCAGGTACTATCCCTTAAAAGCTCAACTCTAGCATAACCTTTAGGAGTGCAAGATTTAAAAAAAAAAATAGGAATCAGCTGCACTATGTATGCATATGGGGGTGGCAGTGTCCTTAACTAGGAATTCCCTATTATCAAAATCACAGATTCTAATAAAACAGTGTTTTTTAATTTTTTTCATTTTGTAAGTCTAGACTCAGAAAGTCATTCTTGAACAGTTTTCTTCTTTGTATCTTTCTTTCCTACAACCACTACCTTGCCACCCAAGGGCTCTATCCAATGTGCTGACTAGCTCCTCTCAGAGATACAGTTTCTGGTTCTTCTTTTATAGAGTTATATGATCTTGGACAAGTAGGTCATTTCCCCCCTTTCCAGGACAGAGAGCCCTCCTATGTGAAATGAGGATCTCTGAAATTTCAGGAATTCTTTGACCGATATAATCCAAAGTAAATCTATTGAATATTACTAAGGTCTGATGAAAAAGTCTTCTTCTTTTCATGACAAATTTTAAAACTATTAGGATCATATTCAATTTGGGAACCTGAGAATTAAAAGGTAACATTAGATTCAGGAGTTGTTACCACCTATCTCATACAGCACCTCCACATCTATAAAGTCTCTCTACTATAAATAACACTGCTATCTTGATGGTTATGACAATGGACTTCTTCAACTAGACATATTGAGCTTTACTATGGCAAAATGCTATACTCTTCATTACTTAAGGGTGATTATGTTAAATGTGTATATCCTTCCTGTTGTCTTTCGTTACAACTTAAGAAGAAAGGACATGTTACCAAGCTAACTTGTAATAGATCCATGCCTAAGCTGATGAGGAAAAGATTGAAATTGCGCTAACTTTAGGATATGGATTTCTTGTCTATATGGTCTATATGCTATATATATATTGTCTATATGCTTTTATATATTGTATATGCTTTTAGTCTTCTATAACATGGCTATCCAAAAACAGAGAAGGAGCAAAAGTCATTACCTAAAGAATCCTAACTCAAACTGACTGAATTGGTTTTGGTTTAAGCAAAGGCCAATATAATGGGAATGAAATGAACCAAGTCCTTGAATAGGTTGACTACAGAGAGTCTCCTACTTAGTCATTTTGCAAGGTGAATTATTTTTAAAGCTTAGAATGCTTTTACTCAATCAAGCTAGTCCATCAAAGTTTGCTTAATTGCCAATGTAGATGATATATAAGCACTAATTATAATCACAATATTTTAGCTACATTATGGTTTATTAATTATGTTTCTGAGTATTAGTCTGCAAACCGTTTTGAACATGTTTTATATGAATAAGTGTATTCTATAAAATATACCTGGAGAAAGGAAGATGGAAATACAGACAGCCTTCTCTATCTTAGCTGCTGGGATGGTCAAGAAGGAGAGGTAAAGTAAATAAAGCAAAAGAAAAGAAGACTAGGGAGCAATTAAGGAACCCTCCAACTTCCTCCAGGAGATTCCTACTTAACTCACCTGACTCCTGACCACAGGCTAATGCCTACACAGAAGAAAACATGATGGTAATTTTCTCTGTTAACATCCTTGTCGTGGCAGCTGCTAAGAAAGGGGCAACACACCCCCAGCACCAGGAACACATGAAACCAGCCAACAAGAACACAGTGTCTCAAAGCAAGGCTTCCTCCTCTCTAGAGACACCCCACCCCTAACACATGTGCAAGGTTCACAAGTAAAGAGTTTGTAGGGAGGAGGGTTTTTCCCCTAAGATTTCAAAATGCTTAGTAAGCATTGTCTATCATAATATTCACTTTATGGGCAATCAAATTACTTTCCAAATAGGTCAATATACGAGCAAACAAAAGAAGTGAGAACAGTAAAGTCTCTCTCATTGTACATTCTAGTAAATACTCTCTCCCAGACCACAGAGCATTAACTCTGTCTTAAAAAATACAGGAAAAACCAATAATGTCCTGTCTGGCAGTCATATAAATAAAGTTCAGTTAGGAATGAAAATTCATGTCTTAACATGAGGACCTAATTAATATAAGTGTCAATTTGGTTTTTTGCTGCTAGGTATATTGTATTAAATTTAAGGCCTGAAGAAACACAACAGAGAATTTAAATTTCACAAACACATTATTAAAACATACACAGTCTTTTTGAAATTTTAGAATGAAATCATAGGGGGAAAAAAGCCCTATAAGAAAAGAATGCTTGGGGTGGAGAAGGGAAGGGAAAGGCTGACATTTAAACAAATATATCTCTGTATTTGAAGGGCAAAAAAAAAAGCAATTCCAAAAATTTGGAATATTTACTAAAAAGGATGGTAAATGAAATAAAAGGTTTAATTTTTTCTTTTGGGGGGAGAAGGGGAGTAAAACATGAATACCCAATGTCTGCTAAATTTTAAAGTGTACTTAAAAAAAAAACTACCTGAACACCCTTCCTGTTCAGATAAGCATGATTTAAGGTAATTGGACTTCTTCCCCCTTCTAAAGCATTAATAAACCAATTAATTCTATCATTTCTCAGGGCAATAATACTCTGTGTTATTGTAATCTGCAATCTTACCCTATAAATTCCCCTTCCTAGACTGACTGGATTCCTAGGAGTAATAAAGACTGGTTTTCCAAGTGTAAAGTAATAATGATACTATACAAAGTTATCCAATGCAGAAATATCTACTACATTATGACAAGAATTCCTAGACTAACACACATTTAGAAATGGTAATGGTAATCATTTCTAAACCAAATTTTTCAAATGTTGCTCCAGAAATATTTGATCAAGATTTGTAATATAGGGGAAAACCACAAAGCTAGCTATTAAATTCAACTGCTGGTAAGATGTCCTAATAATATAAAAACAATATAAAAATGTAAAACTGAATGGAAGAGAGGAGAAGGGTAGTGAGAGTGGTTTTAACCATTATGTTCTAAACTAGTTACTTGGAAGATAGCAGGAAAAAAACAAGGCTTCTGTTTTCAAGTAGAAAATTGGTTGAGATAACATTTCAGATATATACATATATATATATATATATGTATATATATATATATATATATATATATACATATATATATATATATATATTCTCCTTTTAAGTTTTAAAACAACACTAGACAACAAAAACACACCAGAGCAAAGTACTATTCGGGACTAAGGACTGAATATAAATGAAAGTAAAAGGGTTAGAAAACCTTCCAGCATCTATATATTCCTAATTATCTTGGCAAGAACAAAAAAACATCTGAAACAGGAAAATGACTCTGGAGTTTAAATAATGACTGAGCATCTGGTCTTTTTCCTAAAGGAAGGGACAGAAATAGAAGAGAAGGAAGGTGTCATTACTGGTAAGCAGACAGGTCTTTCAGAAAGAAATTATGTGATCTCATTGTAACAATGCCATTTCATTTTTCCTAAAGAAAATGTCTGAATTTTAAATTTCTAGCCCAAAGAAGAGTTACCTTTATGGAATTTCACAGAACCTCAGGTCTAAGGAACCCTAGGAGCCATGTAAATGTCGATTTTTTTCTCTAACATTTTAGACAAGTGGCCAACCCACCTTTGCTACCCACTGAGGCAGCTTTATTCTCTATGAGACAGTTGCTCTGATTGTTGGAAACTAGTAGTTATGTTATTTGTTTTCTCTCTTGCTCAGTCAAAATTTTCCTCTGTCACTTCTGAATCAAGAATCTAGTTCTTCTACCTTCTAGAAGTTTTCAAAATTATGGAAGCCTAGTTATGCTAAAAAAAAAAAAAGATTAGCAAGTAAAATGCAACATAATGTAGACTTTCATAATTTTTAATTCTCCAAAATGCGATATTTTCAAAAACAAACATAAAATAGTGTGGGGTTTAATATGAGACATACTAGTCCTTAAAAAAGGCCATCATTTAAATTTTTTTATTGAAATCATTTGTTTTTGCATCACCTTTATCTCTAAATCTCTTCCCCCTGCTGTACACCAAACCATGTTTTATGACAAAAACAAAAATTAAAAAAAAAATTAAATCAGAAAAAAGCCAAGCCAGTCTAACAATGTAATATGTAACATTCCATACCCAGAGATTTCTAACTCTTCAAAGAAGGAAGAGTTTAAGTTTGTCAGCTCTTCTCCATGGCCAGCATTTAATTTAATTTCAATTTTATCAACAAAGTATAGTAAATCTTTGTTGAAATCCCATTCTAAAATCAATTTTCCTTCATTCCTGTCATGATATGAGGTTACAGTGCTATAAATGAGAAAGTAACATAGTATCAGTTTGCTTTTGTTTGCATCATCCTAAACCTCAGGACAAGAATTTTTATTTTATCATTTGATGAATATATATTTCAATAATTGCTTTACTATGTATTTTATACATTTAAATAATTATTAGAAAGGATTCTTAGGCTTCCAAACCACCAAAGATGCCCATGACAAATGAAGGGTAAGAATCCTAAGAAGGGATTCTTAGGAAGGTGAGTATAAAATACTAATTAAAATGTAGTGAAAATTGGTTCACAGTTCTTTTGAAGTTTCTTCCACTTCAGAATATTTTGGAGGAAGCAGGATATAATGGGAAACATGTTTTGTGTGATTTCAGAAGACACAGGGTTAAACCTTAGTCTTTCAACCTAATACCTTTGTAACCTTGATAACCTTTATAATTTTCCCTTCTCTGGGCTTTAATTCCTCATCTGTAAAATAAAGACGACAAGGTCTTGAATTAAATGATTGCTAAGGTCCCTCCCTTCTATGAACTGTTCATGGAGAAGAGTCAATTTGGGGCTATAGTTTTAAAATCAAAAATAAAGAAATTTAGCAACTATGGGAAAGTAACACTTGAGAGGAGGCTTTTCTGACATTTTTGGAAACTGTATTCAGATACCAAGAAGTATCACTAAATGGTCACAGAATTCTGTGGTAGAAAAAAAAACAAAACAGATCTGGAGATGTGGGAGCTAAATTTGAAAGCCAGCTTTACTATTTACTGTCTTTATGTCCTAGAAGAATCCATTTAAACTAGATTAAATGACTTCCAAGGTCCCTTAAACCTGTCAAATCTCATGAAATTCTTCCTTTATATCCAAAGAAACTTTGATATATTAGGACATAATAATTTTACTAGATATAGTATGGGTAATAAAATGTCAGAAGTTTTGAGAAATTTATACTTTAAAAAAATTCTGACCCTTCAAATAAGGCTTTTAAAAATGAAATTATGTTTCCCTATGTTTCTATCATTCTGATTTAATAAGATGAACTAAGACAAGTACAAAGCATAATGTAAAGACTACAAACAAAATTAAATATTTTTAAACAATGTGACTAACACCATCATCGGGAAAAATCCACCTGGTTTTCAAAAGTTCAGATTTTAAACAATTTAAGGATCTTCTAGTTCCCAATGTGTACCAATAGGTGGCATCAACTCTTACTGAAATTACTGTCCTAAGGATCTGAAACTCAAAAAAGGAGAGAAAAGATACTGAGGCAGAGAATTAGTCAAAAAAAAAAAAAGTGGGGGAGGCAGGGAAGAAGAGACACAGAGATAGAGGGCAGAAAAAGAAAGAAATGAGCAGGAAGGGAGGGAAAAGAGAGACCGAGACTTTTTAAACCACATTATTAAGTATGAAGGGAAATTATTTTTAAGAGGGGCAAATGATAACAACTTGAGATTTTTAAGGTAAAATTTAAGCATGATATTAAAACAACACAAACTGGACTTCATAGAAGGGAAAATTGTTTTACTTGAAATGGACTACATTACTACTAGACAATACACAAGTTAGGAATAGTACAGGTCTGTAATTTCAAAACATTAAAAAAAATTTGAAGTTACCCTAAATATTGGTAGCTTAAAAAAAAATATAAGAAATGAATAGGGTAATTAGTTTAAAAATCTTATCCCAGGGAAAAATCATAGCCAAAAGGAAATGCAAAATTTCCTTCAAAGTTTCACTATAACCATAATATTTCATTGGAAACATCTAATTTTTTCATAACCACTGTCACATTAAAATTTAAGGGAAAAATTTAATACCAAAGTCTACCTCACAAGGGACCTACTAGCAGGCAAGCTTTGTAGTCCTATATTCATTCTTACTTCCTAGCAATGACATTTCTTGCTCTCCTCAGGGAATGCAGAACATTTAATTACCATTCTTATGACAACTTCATATAATTTTAGATTTAAATTGCTCCCCATTCTTATCTCCTGAGGCTAAACAATCTCAATTCCTGAGGGGAGGGTAAAGTTCAGAAAAGGGGGCACAGAAAGCCATAACAAATTTGTTATTTAGCCACTTAATTAAAGTTTAAATCCACTTAATTTTTAAAAACAAACTCAATAGAAGTTTACAGTTTCATAGGCAATCTTTTTTCGAAAAAGATTCTTGTTAATATATTTTTGAACAGTTGTTTTATTGATGGTTACTAAGTTTACGTACCATAATCTGCAACTTTGTTTAATGATGTGAAATCTTTTTTTAAAAACATCAGAAGAGAAAACTGAGGTTAAGTATGTCATGTCACTGTCCTTAGATCACAAGACAAATTGGTGGTAGAAATTAAAACTCTCATTGCTTAATGTAACCCATAGGCAGCAAAGAACTGGGGACCTGGGAAGACTCAAGTTCAAATGCTGCCTCTGACACTCACAAGAGCTAGGGAAGCCTGGGCACTTGGTCTCTCAGACTCAGTTCTTTTATAAAATGGGGATGATAGTAACAATATTATAATTGTGAGGATCAAATAAGATAATATCTGTAAAGCCTAAAAACACTATATAAATTAGCTATAGATAGACCAAAAGTACTGTCTAGAGTATTAAGATTTCAAATTGGCTTATCAAATGTTCTCTACATGAACTTCAAGTGCCACTGGCTATTACTTACCTAACAAAAGCATCCATAAGCTAACAAGCAATTTATTCTACCTATGTGATTGTAGTTATCTAAAAATGAAAAATAAAATCCTAAAAAAAAAGGACTGCATAGTTCTAAAAGTTCCTCTGCTTCCCTAGTTACAGTTACTACAGTCAAACAAGTCTACTGAAATTGTGTCTAACAATTAAATACATGGAGCATCTGCTGATGGAATTCGATACAATGAAAGGTTTTTCCAATATGAAAAGCTACATTATAAGACCACTACCAAGGGATCCAAGACCTCGAACTAAAGGAGTTCAAATCTTACTTTCATTTTAACCTAAGTTTTCGTAGACTATTTCAGTACCAGACTTTACCAAATTATAATGTAGACTTTTCCACTGAATGGTACCTGGCCCTACACCCTTCAGACTGATTTCAATACACATTGAAAAAGTTCAGTGAGAGGAAAACTGCATTTCAATGTCTCTTTTCAAAAATAAATCAAAAGCTGAGAATTACTATATGTTGCAGAAATTTCTACATCTTCCTAAAGTTTTCCAAATTGTGGGCATTCTTTTGGGCAAATGAGTGTATTCCTGATTCATTACATTAGAAATTAATGCTTTAATTTAAACTACAAATGTGGTTTAATTTTCTCATTATAAAAGGCCAGAAAAACTACCACTGACAGTAGAATAGGAGGAAGTGAGCAAGAGCAGAATTGAGGGAACTAAAGTTACTCATTTGCCCAGGGTCCTTAAAGGCCATTTATTTGTTCATATTAAGATAGTCTTCTAGTCTCACAGACAGGTCCTGGATTACTCAGGGGCTGATTATTTAGTCTGTATTTACTTAATTTACTTCAGTTCCTCAAAACAACAAATCATTTATTCAATATGCATCAGGCAGTGGGGATAAACAGGTGAAACCTGACAAAGCTCCCCTCTGAAAAATTTTAAAAAGAAAAGTGATGGGGGGGGGTGAGGGAATAAGGGGTAGGTAGATATATGATAATCTAACATAGACTAATATAGAGACAAAGGAATGATCCACACAAAGTACTCTATGAAAAAGTGAACAGAGAAGGATTATTTTAGGGGGAGTGGGTAAAGTAGGATTAGAGATTTCATTAAAGAAGTGTTATCTAAGCTGAATTTTTAATGAAGAGGAAAAAATTTCAATAAGCAATGATTCAATTTAACAAACATTTAGGTGCCTAAGACTGGAAGAAACAGATCAAAATGACCACAAGAGGCCTACATTCACTGGAGCAGACATTTTTATATTATGTTAAGTGTGTCTGTCTATATGGACAGTTAGATATAGATATAGACACATGTTTGTATGTATATATAAATATATGTGCACACCCACATATAGGCATGAATGCATGTGTGTGGATATATGTATGTGTTTTTAGTTTTGCCAATCACTATTTATACATTATCACATTTTCTCATTTAAGCCTGACCACAACCTTATAATTATACAAGTAGAGATTATTATCCCTATTTTACAGATAGGGAAATTGAGGCTCATTGAGTTGAAGACTTCCTGTGGTGAAACAACTAGAGAAGAGAGAATACATTCTGGATAAGGAGGAAAACATTAATATAGAGGAGTAGATAAAGAGGACTGGGGGGGGGGGCGGTGTTGCTACTTCAAAGACCTGAGATACCTAAGTAAGCAGGGTAGGATCTCATATATCCCTGATTCCAGGTTCCACAAGATACCATTCTCCATGATGCAAACACATGATACAAATAGTCCCTGGTTCGGTCTGTGGTATTTTTCTCTCCATTTCCTTACCCATTTTTATCTGACCCTACTATTTTTTTGATTCACCCCAAACCCGCTACTCTGTATCAGGACTAATCACTTGGGCATTCTCACAGAAGCCCTAATCATATATTTGGGGAACCTTTATTTTAGAGTTAATGTAGAAAAGCACATTTTACTTTTTTTAGTGACTAGCCCAAGGTCACACAGCTAGGCAATTATTGGGTGTCTGATGCCTGGTTTGAACTAAGGTCCTCCTACCTACCTCCATGGGTGATCTTCTATCCACTGTGCCATCTAGCTACCCACACATATGCATATACATATGTGCATATGTATGTGTGTATGTGGGTATGTCTGTTTGCTTAAGTTTATGTGTGTGTGTATATGTATGCATGTTTAAAGTTCAGGACCACATAATGTACAAAATGCTCTGATTATTCCATTGTACTAATTTTGAAAGACCATGAAGGTTCGCTCCATCTGTATAGCACTAATTTAAAATGAACTGCTTCACCATATCTGGCCATTTTAAACTCAGAAACAAGGGTCAGAACATTTTAGCCCCATAGAAAAACCAAGCTCTTGAGAATCTGAAAATGTGTTTACATTGGATGAGTCCTTCTACGCTTACTCCCCCCCAAAATGGAAAGTACTGCAGCCTAGCAGGACAAAAAGGCAGCAGGTCCAACCTGAGAAGGCAGCCAAGTCTTTGGCAATCTGGGGTGCATCTCTGGGACAGAGCCCTTACTGCTGGGGCTCTCATTCTACTGCCTCACTTGACCAGCCATTCTGATTCAAGGGCTGGGTTGATCTAGCCTGAGGCTAGCGATGTCCCTGGCACCAGAGTGAGATCTGAGCTGAGTCAGAGCTGGAACAAAGCCTCCAACACAATGGCACATGTCTTCACCAATCCCCTCCCCCTGCAGGCGGCTCTGTCTCCCCACTTGTGGTTCACTGGAAGCAGTGTCCCAGCCATATGACAGCTTGGAACCTGTCCTGGCCTTTGGATTATATAATTAGGTCACTGAAACAGTGAACCCCTGAACCAGATTCTGGATGCAGAACCCCGATTCATGGGCAGAATTCACTTTATTGTGTGGACATTTCAAATCGCAGCTTCCTAACAAATAATTCCTGTGATTCCCTCTATTTGTGATTCTAATTCATTTGTAATCTTTCCAAGGAAAGAAACATAACTTTTAACTATTCAAGAAACTAAATGTAAAAATCCTTAAAAAATAAAAGTCCATGTTACAACAAAACTATTTTACATTGACAAAAAAAAGTTTTCATTTCAACGATACAAAGTTCCCATTTCAACAAATGTTGCTTGATTACTTTTGTGTACATTGGCTGTTTGTTCCATGATAACAAAGAAAGACTAGAAATTTTCACACGGTGGTAAATCAAAAGCGACAACACAGTACAAAGGATAGAGGGCAAGCCTGCAAGTCTGCTTATCCTGATTTCAAGTCTTGCCCTACCCATCCCATACTGGCAGTAATAGACCTAGGCAAGCCAATGCCTGCCACACTGAGGCAGGCAATTCTCTAAGGTGATGGAAAACTGCTTACCTACCTGAGTAGAGGGGAATTTCATCAGCTCTGCACCAATAGAAACAAAGTCTAAATTCTCCCTCCACTCCCACTCACAACAACAAAGAGTTAAGCATATTAAGTGAGACTTGGGCTTTATCTGTTGAGTCAAGTTCACTATATTGAAATAAAATATTAAGTGGCCAATAAAAATATGAAATTGTGCTTTATTTTTGGAATTTTTTCTCCATGAAATAAGAAGCCCACTAATTTCCATACCAGTCACTTAATATTTAATACATTTAATATTATAACAAAAACACTAGCTAGAATTTAATACTGTTATGAGGTTTGCAACATACTTTATTAGCATACTTTCCATTGATCCTAAATATTTATGAGCCAGGTGTTATTTTAATTCCCCATTTTCAGATGGAATATGAGCCTCAGAGACTTGCCAGGGTCAAGTAATTAGCTAACTGGCTGAGAAAAGATTCACACTCAGGTCTTCCTGACTTCCTTCATCCTACTTTGCCACACTATGGCTTCCATCTTCACTTACAGGATGTAACAAATTAAAAGTTATTGATATAGGTCAACATTTTTTCACATTTGATTTTGAGGCTAAGAAAGAACTATGGAGTTTAAGAGCACCTAACCTTCCTTGTTCTCAGGGAGAAAACATTCAACTGAAAACTTAAAATCAATCTGGAAAATAAAAGTGTAAGAAAAAAAATAAAGATTTGTGTTCTTGGGGCAGCTAGGTGGTGTGTTGAATAGAGCATCGGCCCTGGAATTTAAATCTGGCCTCAAGCACTTAATGACTGCCTAGCTGTGCGAACTTGGGCAAATCACTCTTAACTCCACAGCCATACATACATTCAAAGATATATATACACATACACATACACATAAACACACACACACACATTAAATAAATGAATGATTGAATGAATAAGTATATTACTTACACAAAGTCAAGCAACTAGATTTTGATCCAAATACAATCAGGATTAAAATTTTAAAGGACTGATTGCTTTTCATGTAACTATCACATGAATTGCAAAGCATACCTATATACCCAACTCTCCTCATGAGAGATGTCTCATAACAAGGGCAATAGTCTAACTTAAATTATTCCAAATAATTTGGGAAAAAAGGGTTGTTCATGCAATAATTAAACAGTAAATATTCTCCTTTCAAAGATTAAACTTTTCAGTTACAAATTAATGTTCTGAATTCCAAATTCACTGAAAGTTGGCAGAATAAACTAGGTCCTACCACTCTATCACCTCACAAACACTTAATACATATAATAAAGTCTGGAATAAAAACTCAGTGGGCCACTGCTATAAATTCAAGCTCTTTTCATATTAGAAATAAAATTCTCATAAATGCCAATTAAGGACCAGGCTTCCCTGTAGTTTCCTTCTTCACCATTTAAGATGAAAATGAATACATTTGCTGTGTTACAAACTCAGGAAAAGTTGAGATTTGAACCTACTAGTAGTGACATTTGACAGCCTAGTTAAAGATGTTCCTATGGGGGTCAAATCTTTTAGTAGCCAAGATAGCTATTCAAAAGGCAATCCCATTGTTTTCCCTCCTTAATTACATGCAACAACAATTTTTTAACTTTCACTTTTAAAACTTTGAGTTCTATCTCATTCTTTATAAACAAGTAGGTTTGGCACACAAATCAAGTTCCATGAGGGCAGGACTATATCTTATCTAAACTTTTCGTCTTCCCTAGAGCCTAGCATCATGATTCATACGTAGCAGGCATTTAATATTTGTTTAACTGAATTATGTTCTGGTAAATCCAAAATAAACAAATTAGAACCAACATTTGGCTTCTAAATGTAATTTAGAAATACAAGTTAAACAAGTAAAACATTAAAAGGACTAAAAAAAAGAGGTATGGAATTTATATGAAGCAGTTAAGAATGGCACAAACATCTGTCAACTGATGAAAAATAATTGCAGAGACAATAGAACAGAGAATTCAGAACTAGTCTCCAGGTTTCCCTTTAAAGATTCTTGAAAATGAATAGAATTTCTTTATTTTCAGGTATTTATTTACAAGACTGGGTTTTAATATTATCTTCCTGTAAAAATATGTGTTTCTTCCTACTCTGTAGGATGTTCCTATATAATAGATAATGTATATATTATATGCTCTACATATCATAAATTAGAATTGATGACTACACAATACCAATAAACACATTTTAGGTGCAGATCAAAAGTCATCAGAATCTTAAATAGTTGATTAGCTATAAGTTGAACTGAGTTAAAGTAAAGCAATTAGTAAACTTTAGACAATTAATCTTAAAATCCTCAAAAATATTAAAAAACAAAAACCTGACATGTCTTTAAAGGATTTAAGCATTGACAGATAGCAGTGACAGAACTTGCATTCCTCAAACCAGGCTAAATGAATTACAAAAGCAAACCCATATTTGTACCAGTATTTCAACAAAAGTTGCTTAATCTGTCAATAGGCATCACAAGTATGCTTAATTAGCATTAAGAAACCCTTGGAAATTGAGAAGCATTAGCTTCTCTGTGTAAAGAATAGACAGAGATCTAGCGGCCCAGCATACTGGAAAATGGGGGGGCGGGGTGGAACTGAAAGAGATTTTAAAATATTTCTATAAATGCATATTTTGTAATGTTAGAAAATTCCACACTCCAGGGCATTCATATGATACATATAGGCTGTGCGATCCTGGGAATGTTTCTTATAATCTCTTCTAAAAACCAAAAGCTGCAGAGAAAGGATCAACCCAGACATATTATGAAAGTTTCTGTTACCAAGTACTCCAATGACATCAAAGTTCAGTCTGTATCCCTACTTCATTATTATCTTGAAATTTCCCTAAATTTGACTATAATTTGAATGAGATGTTTAAATCACAAGAATCAGCATATAATAACACTTTTACATATGATGAATGCACTTATGGATTGCAAACAAATATTATGTTTACTTTGGGAAAACTATAAAGTCCACAGGATCAAAGATGCAGAAGTGCTAAGAGGATCATCTTGCCTAATCTGATTCTCTCAAGATGAGCTAAAATCCGTAACTTAAATAACTTGTCCAGTTATACAGGCAGCAAGAAAGTCTCACTGACCCAAGTTTCAAAAAGTAAATCATTTTTGAAGGTTTTAAAGACAACCTTCCTACTTCACATGACTAGTTTGATGTAACCCAAGTCTTAGTTAAAAACCCAATTTCAAAATGTACAATACTGTATTCCCTTTTCAATCTTCTAATGTGGAAGTCTACATTAATAAATTTTGCACAGTATTGTATTCCCTCTCAATCTCCTAATGTAGAGGTCTACATTAATAAACTACAATCATCAAGTGTCCAAGCCAAATCCTCAATACCATCAATAACATGTCCTCTTGTATGTAACAGGCACTTAATAAATATCTGCTCCTTAATCAAATGAATGCAAGATTTTAATTTGGATGAGCAAAAGATTGATTCAGGCACCAGCATTTGAATGTCTACTTTCAGCAAAACATAAATCTTCAGAACAACACCTTCTGGCAGGTAACTTGAATAAGACTAGCAGGTTGAATTTGAGAGTTATTAGTGAGAACTATGATTTCTTTTTAATCCATGGAATCAGTTTAAAGTTAAACACACTGAAATGTAGCCCTAATGAAATTTGTGATCTCAAACACAGTCCAAAATAGACTACTTGGTCTAGCTAAAGTCTTGGGACTTGTTTTGCTAGAGAAAAGAAAAGAAACAAAACTAATTATTTCACATTTACATTGACCCCTCTGAATTGTTCTGGGTCAACTGTTCCTAAGCAAGAGATATTAGAGGGGGCAGCTAGGTGGTTCAGTGGATAGAGCACCGACCCTGGAGTCAGGAGGACCTGAGTTCAAAATCCAGCCTCAGACACTTAATAATTGCCTGGCTATGTGGCCTTGGGCAAGTCACTTAACCCCATTGCCTTGCAAAAACCTTAAAAGAGAGAGAGAGAGAGAGAGAGAGAGATTTGAATATCTTGAGTTAACTAAGTTAAGTAACTAACAAGTAAGTATCCCTACATTTATCTTTCCAGCTGTGGAAAATGGGAGAAATCTTAAGTACAGACAGGTTAAAAAAAAAAACCACAAGAACTAAGTAAGAGCAGCAGTTCTAACAAACCATACACACTAAAGATGTTTCTTTTTTATAATAAACAGGTTTTTTATATTTTCTCTTAATATCAGGCCTGAACAAATTATAATAATTCTCCTACAATATTTTATAAAAAATTCATAGTTGAAACCTGTAATTAGCATAAAGTTCGGATAGCTCAGAACAATTACATGTGCTTCATCATGCATGCTACAACTTGGAAGAGATGGCTATTCAATAAGCTCTTTACCATCAGTTCCAAATATGAAGTATTCAACTGAACAAATAGCTTATATTATTGAAAAATTAAAATGACATTTTTGGTACTATAAAACCAGGAAAAGACAGAAGTTCTTAAATACAAATTAAAAATACACTACTTGGTTTCTTTTGTTTTTAAGAAAAAAAAGATAATATTCCAGAAAGATCAATTTAACTTCAAAACTGAAAAGAACTATTATTTTGGCAGCATGTCTTGTGACAGAGGTCTCAGATTCTCACCAGTGGCAGCAGATGCTCTTGATAAAGCTAACTGTGGCCAAAATTTCATTATCCTGTGGCTGGCCTGGTGCTGAGCCTTTCATCTTTGCTAATCTGGTCCTTGACCATCATAGTTCATAAAATCAGCCAGGTCAATTTAACAGGATAACAATAAATGGAATGATCATGATAAAAGCAAATTATGTTGGCTGACAGCTAATTTAATTGCTGGATTATGTGGCATTGTGGATAGAGCCACTGGCCTTGGAATCAGGAGGACAGGAGTTTGAATCTGACCTCAGACACTTTACTTTTACTATCTATGAGACCGTGGGCAAGTCATTTAACCCTGATTTGCCTCACATCCAAGACCATCTCCAATATTTCTAATTCATATCTGGCCACTGGACCCAGATGGCTCTGGAGAAGAAAGTGAAGTTGGTGACTTAGCATACCTCCTTGCTAAAATCCAATTCACCTTCTTGTATGCCATTACCTCCCCTGATGTCATGGTCTTCTTCGAGAATGAAGTACAAAAACATTATTAGCATTACTGTTTCCATTGTTTTGGTAAAAAGGGACAATTTTTTAAAAAAATGCTTATTTTAGTTATTTAAAATTTGTTTCAATTATTTAAAATGTGTGGGGGAAGCTATAGCAGATTAAGACAATTTTTTTTAAAATTCAAGTTGGTTTTAGTGAAAGGGGCAAAAAAATTGTTAAACTCTTGGAGACTTCAAAAAGTTAAAGCTACAAAGAACTTCAAACTAATAGAGAATATGATTTATCATGAAAATGCCCTTCTCATTCTTAACTATTAAAGTCAATACAATTATCTATTTTGCTATACAGAACAATTCTGTAGCTCTTCCTCTTCAAAGTCTGGTAGTGAGAAATTTAGTTTATGATCTACTATACAACTGTACTGCTAACATTTGCTGTAGATATGTAAAAGGGGTCATGCAAAGATAACACCTTGCCAATGGTACAAAATTCTCTCTGGCTACTATCTATGAGCTATAAACCATCATAGGCAGCAGGAGTCTGGTGATCTTCTTTCTCTCATGCTTTGGACTAAGTTATACTCTAGAAATTGAAAAGAGCAAAATGAAAAATATTGAAAGATTTCTATGATAGCTCCATAGCTTGATATTAAAAATCAAATTAAGGGTGCCATTTCACTGTTAGACCAATCACTCCTGAAGCACACCTCCTTACCAATGTAAATGTTCAGGTTAATGATATACATTATCTGCATACCATGGAAACAATATAAAGACTGGCAAATTGCCTTCTGTGGGGAGTGGGGAAAGGGAAGTAAGATTAGGGAAAAAATTGTAAAGCTGAAAATAAAATCTTTAAGTACAAAAAAATGATATACATTATCACTTGTTCAAATTAAATTCAATAAATAATTATCAATAACAAACAGGTACTAAGTATTATCATATACAAGTACTACTCTAAGTCCAGAGAATATGAAGATAAAAAAACAGATATGCTTTCTTTTTAAATATACAGACAAGGTTTTATGAGTACATGTTATTTTTTTCACCCAATAAAAGTCTGAGATACTTATTCTTCATTATAGTCTCAGCAGACTAGCAAAACCAGGTTGAGGATAACTGACAGGAAAGCTGTTAGGATTAGTTAGGTAGCTGTCTACCCCCTCCCCCAGCCCCAGGCCGCAATGGGAAGATGAGAAAAATCTGTTCCAATGGTCATGAAGGAAGCTTTAACAGGTGTAGCTTGGTCACACATTGAAGGTGCTTTGGTCATCCACCACATCCTGGACGTCTCCAGGCATCTTGACTCTTATCTTGTGATATCTTGACTTCAGTGACCCACAGTTACGGGAATGAAAATTATGTGCAACTCTGCCTCACTTAAATCCAATTCACAAACAAGTCACGACATCATCCTGGGAAATCACGGGTCCTCTTGGAAACAACAAAGGACAACCCAAAGCAACAATCTTTCCAAATCAATATATCATGGGAATAATAGTCTCTTTTCTTTCTCTCCTTTATTCACAGAAAAGATAAAACAGTTAAATTAAAACTTCTCAATATAAACCTGTTAAAATTATGAATTTAATCAGCCAGAAAAACTTGAAGAACATTACCATGGCAAAGAACTTTTAAGTTCAATTTCTGACAACTGTATTTTGCATGTGTAGCTACAAAACTTCATTAAGGTATTTGATTATAATTAAGGTCTTCTGACTTTCCAAAATTGATTCATCATCATGACTATATGTCTCTTGGTTTTGTTTCCCAAAATGTCAATGGCTCCACTTTATACTGAGTACATCTGTGAGACATTTATTTTATTTCCCACTAGACTACAAAGGGCAAAATTTCCATTTTACCCCCAGGGAGCAGAGTGTAGAATGCTAGTACTCTTGGTAAGCCTGAATCCCAGATATTCTTCAAAGGTCTTTGTCTTCAAATGCCAACTATAGTAACAAGGCTGATTTTCCCACAAAATGAGTAAATGGATCACAGTGATAGAACTAGGCGGTCAAAATTCTTTGACAGAGGCTCACAGCATTTTAAGAGGAGATAACTTGTTCAAACATTAGATTCAGTTCTGACCCAAAGACAAAAGAGATCTAAATAGCCAAAGAACATCTTCATGCTATACTCCAACATGTTATAGGAATTGGGGTAAGAGTTGGAGAAGCTGTATTTGTATGGGAAAGAAAAGAGAATTCAAAGGTCAGACAATTTTTGATATCTTCCTATCACCTCAAGGAACAATAATATGAAGTTAGCATAGGAGTTCACCAAAAAGATGCATAATTTGGGTGTCAGGTCATAACTTTTCTGTGACCTCTATAGAAAACAACTATTTGATATTCTTTAAGCTTCCAGAAAGGGGACTGATAACCAGTCATAGGATACTTCAAACAATCAAGTCCAAGACAGCATTACAATAGGAATGACAAACACAGGCCCCAAAGAAACCTCCAGACAAAAAGGAATATTGTA
Organism: Macrotis lagotis; assembly: GCF_037893015.1. Taxonomy (NCBI): domain Eukaryota; kingdom Metazoa; phylum Chordata; class Mammalia; order Peramelemorphia; family Peramelidae; genus Macrotis; species Macrotis lagotis. The sequence continues at coordinate 252,204,455 of NC_133666.1, forward strand.
CAACTGAAAATAGAACCCACAAAAAAGGGGGGGGAAAGTTTGTGATCTGTAGAAAAGAGGCTTCATGTTTTTAAGCAACACTTCCCAAGTTATAAGAGTCAATGCTTTCACTTCTAACTGTCGCATTAGCTCTCTCACACACACACACACACACACACACACACACACACACACACCACACACAAAATTCTAGTCTATCATAGTGAGTTTACCCAAAGATCCCTCACACAATATCCCCTTGAGGGAATATTGAAAGCTCAATTATGTAAAGCAGGATTATAAACTTACATCTCTCCCCAACCTTCTCCTTTCAATTCACTTCCTCCGATTGAAGAGGAAATGTAGACCCAATTATCTATAGAATGTGGGTCTGTGTATATGTTAAGGGAATGGAATGCCATTGTCTAACAAAACAAAATTTCCAGAACCCAGACATTTCAATGTCTAAAACCCCTAAAGAATAGGAATTCTATAAAAGTAAAAGAAAATAAGTCAGAGATAAATACTTATAAAAGTTATTTTAATTAACAGATGTCTGCTTAAATAGCTAATTCAGTGAAAATGCATCTACTATAACAATGAAAACATTAAGTCATTAATATTGTCAGTTTTTCCTGACTCTTTAGTATAGACAAGTAAAACTATTATTTTGTAGAATTTACTGATCTTACTTCTAATTCAAGTTCAAATTTTTTTCTCCTTAGCACTATCATTGTTAGAGACAATAAGGAGCAGGGGTGATGTGCTCTCAATCTAAAAACCATTTATCCAAACCTAGCAGCAAGTTATGATTCTTTTTGATGATTTTTTTTAAAGGTAGAATCATAGTATCAAAGATGTAAAGCTAGAAACATCTTACAGACAAAAATCCAATCCCAACATTATACAAAAGAAACTGAGGCAGATATCCACCCACACATACATACATATATACAAGTGGATATTTGTATATACATGGGTAGGGGATTTTCCCCCTGACCAGGATCACTGACTAAGCTACAATTCCATTTTAAGTATTCCCAATTCTAAGTACAATATTTTATTTACTACTCTCTGCTGCCTCTAAAATCATGCCAAAGGGTACTGAAAGCTCTAGTAAGCCCTTTTAAAAGGAACTGAGTAGAACTATGAGAGATAAGGTGTCACAACAATGATGGTTTATTAGTTCAGAGATGATCTGACAACAGTAGAAGGGTGGTGACTTATTTTCTAGCTTTTGGAGGAGGCCTGAAACAAGAAAATGGCCTTAAATTGAAACAGTCATGATTCTGGTTGACCAAAGGTCTGGTTGGATTCTGTCCACAGCACTAATAAAGTAGAAGAATTAAATAGAGGATAAAGCTATCTAGAATCTGAGAAATGGCAAGGAGTTCAGAGGGCAGGCTACCTCAGAGGTCATGTTGCCAACCCACATCTGACCAATAATTCCTTCAACAACTTCCCCAAGTAGTTAGCTACCCTCTGCTTAATGATCAATGAGAAACCTACCACCTCCAGAAGGAAGTCACTGCACTTTGGGGGTAACTCTTAACTGTGGGAAGTGGGGCTTAAATCTACTCCTTGGTAACTTCTATTCACTGATATCATTCTAGTACTCGGCCAGGTTTCTGGACTCCAAGGTACAATCTCTAGTTCCTTCAATCAGTCCTTCTGGATGTCTTGCCTTCTAGTCTTAACACTCTTCTGGTGACTCTCTTTTCTGGATACTCTACAATTTGACTTCCTTACAGAGTCCAGAACTGAAAACAGTATTCCCTATCCCTGACCACAGAAGAGTAGAAAAGGACTTTTACCTTCCATATCTATAGACAATAATAGCCTTCTAAGGGCAGCCTGGCTATTTGGGCTGCCACATTCCATTGGGGTCTTGTGTTCAGCTTCTAGTCAAATATCTGCCCCAACTCCCAATATCTTTTTCAACAGAACAAAATATGGATGTATATATAAAAATAACATTGAAAGCATTAGGCAGATTAATTTACACGAGGGAAGTTTTTCTGCCACCACTGTTATCAGAAAGGACTGTTTTCTTCTTCTATTTGTAAAATAACAGGATTAGAATGGGTCCTCTGAGATCCCTTCTCACTAGATTTATGATCTTGTAATCAGTACTCAATATATCTCCTTCTGACTCAAGGGAGAAGAAATGGAAAGAGGTGATGATGTCTCCATCTCTGAAGAACTTGTAAGAGGACAGAGAACCATCTTTCAAGACAGTCACCTAATCAAAGAAAAAGACCCCTTCAGTTCTATATTTTTTATGAGCAGTTAAGAGTAAGAATGAAGTGAAGTGAGAGCTCTAATCAAAACAATAAGCAAGCACAAATCCCAGAGGATCCATGAGAAAGCATGCTGCCCATCAGGAAATGGCAGAGAAATGAAAGACTCAAGGTGCAAAATAAGACATTTTTGAACATGGAAACTATGCATGTGTTACAAGAGCTATGATTCCATCCTCAAATGGAACAAATTGGTGGGGGGGGGTTGAAATTATTATTAGACATAGAAGGAAAAATAGCTGCATGTAATTTTTTCTGTTCTACTTTGAATATGGAAATACTCACTTTACTGTTTTTTGAATTCAAAAAAATTTTAAGATTTTAACTGTTCCCCATAATCAGTCCCTGATAGGAGGACAACTCCTGTCAACTTTACCAGTCAACTTGTGATAGGAAAACTTTTCAGGGGTTGTATATAATTTTTTTATTCATGTTTCTGATATGAAGGAATAAAGAAAAGCTAAGTCAACAAGTTTCTCTAGTCTCAAAAGGGAACAGGAGAAGGGATGAATGATTTAAGTTAAGAGAAAAGTTCTCAACTATCTGCAACAAGGGGAAAAAAAGGCAAAGGGGAGAAAAGGTGATGTGCCTTTTCTCACCCTTTTATTTCTCATTCCTACCAGGTGCCATCTGCAATCAGGTCTGAGAATGTTTACCAAGACTTCTGCTTAAGTGGTGATATCAGATGAAGTCCATTTCCCACCAACATAAATACTTATTATGGGGGAAGAACCAATGTAATGGTTAAAACCTGGATTTCGGGTCTTCAGAGCTTCAAAGAAAGAAAAATGTCAACTGAAAGGGGATGATATTAGGATATGAAAAATAAAAAAGGATTTGAGGAAACAAAGTGAGCTATTTGGAGTCTTTATATAGATTTACACATCACATATTAAATGTGTGGTCAATTATGAAGATTAATTTAGAACTCAAAATGATTATCCCTGATTTGAGACATAATATTCCCTTAGCTACATGCATTTTTAGAAACAGACTTTTATATTCAAACAATGTCTGGTCTCATATATAAAAAAGGGTTCTAGACAGAATTTAACACTTTTAAAAAACCATTAACTATGTCTATGAACACAAACACAATTAACATGCCACTCAAATTATCTTTCTATTATGACCCGCTACTATTTGCCTGACAAGATTTTGCAAGCTATTCTGTCAACAAGTAGGAGTTCAATATCTGGTCCTCATTCTTCCATCTCTGCTTTTTCCCAGGACCTCCAATAAAGGAGAGTGAAATCCCAAGGTTTCCATGAGGCCCAGACCCTGGGTATCTTCCTCTCCCTTCTTTTCAGCTTCTCAATTAGAAAGTAAGACCCTTCAGGGCAGGGGTGATCTTTGCTTTCGACTGTATTCCTGTGCCTAACACATTTAGTTAACAAGTGTATAAGACTGGTTGACCCAATGTGGTAACCAATCAAACTAAACACACATGGTCACAAATGAACACTTGGGGGAGGTTGGAAGAGGGATAGAGAAAAGGCATGAATGCTGAATAATAATTGTCAAGTTACAACAATGAAGCAGAAAAGAATATTTACTCCCCTAACTTCCAGTTTGTCACTTTGATAGCTTTTCAAACAGAATACATATGTTTAGCCCAAAGGAAGCCAATTAGTTTATTAGTAATTGCTTACACTCACAAAATTCATTCCTGTTGACCTATTTTCTATAATAATCTGGCTTGTCACTAATGCTAACTACTGAATTATCATTGTACTAAAGCTACTTTAAAATTGAAAACACAAGACTCAATATTTCCAGAAAACTGAATGTAGAGCTCCTTTCTCCTTTCCTCCTTTCTTCCCAAACTTTTATTTTTGCTGCCACTTAATTTCTTTTTTAATTTTGATTTTCTCTCTCTGCTATTACACTCATCACTCTGTACCTCTCTTTTGTGGCTTCTTTTAAAAGAAAAAAAATCATCTTTCTGTATCTTGAAGATTCAGATTAAAAAACTACTAAAAGATTTTAATCAATACTGTAAACATGAAGTAAAATAATAAAGGATAAATTTAAAATAAGAAATAAAATTCATTTACTAATCAGGAAAAACTTGTTTTTATTGCATTGGGGTCAATCTAACTGTAATGATGGGCAGTTAGGCAGCGTAGCACCAGGACTGGAATCAGGAAGACTCCTTTTCTTGAATAGAAATATGACCTCAGTCACTTAATAGCAGCTGGGTCACCCTGGGCAAGTCATTGCACCCTGTTTGCCTCAGTTTCCTCACCTGTAAAGTGAGCTGGAGAAGAAAATGACAAACCATTCCAGTATCTTTGTCAAGAAAATTCCAAATGTGGTCATGAGGAGTTGGGATACAAGTGAAATGACTGAACAACAAAAATTATTTTAACACTTCAGACCAGCTGTCAATTAAAATTACTATTGACAGTATTTTTTATGACTACTGTAACAATCTTTCCATGTAAATATGGTTTTTCATGAATAGTCCTTCCAACCCATTTCATCTCTCCTTTTCAACATAAGACAGTGCCTACTTGGGAACACCAGATCCTTTACCTCTTTTAATACTCCTATTAAAAATCATTCTGCTTAATTTTTTAAAAATATGAATTCAAATAAACAGCTTGCACAGTAGACTCACATAGATAAATATCTTTAGATAGACACAGTGAAGTGATACAAATTATTTTTGAATAAGAGGTTGAACTCAATATTTTATTGCTAAGTCATTACTTTTCTGACCTACATGCAAACAGAAATGAGCTCTGTGACTCATCTTGCAGTAGTAGGCATTACTTGAACTTAACTGTATAAATTTACATTGTTTAAGGAAGCAGCTTAGTCTTTGGGGAAGAAAAACATAACTTCTGGCATGTCCTAGCAAATTTTATTAAGTGTTCAGCAAATTCCAATGACTCTTATACTTGGGTTTTTTTTTTTAATTTCCTATTCAATCATTCCTGATTACCAAGATAACTGAGTTAAAAGGCAGTTTTCATCCCCCTCCCCTCCATTTTTGTCCACTTGATTCAGTCAGTGACAGAATAAGCCATTATTAGTGGCAATAGAGCCCAACATTAACAACATCAAAACCTCTTCCAGAAATGGTATTGCAACATCCTGTACCTTGCAACTCATTATGCAAGTTGGGCAAACACACTTCCTTTTTAATCAAAGAATGAAAAAAAAAGTACAACACACAAAAATTATCTTGAGATATCCTAGCATGGCACAAATTAATTCTACATTGTTTGCTCAAGGGGGAGGCTCTTTCTATGTGAAGCAGCAAAAAAAAATGTAAGCACTCAATCACATGGCTGGCAAGACAGAAGCTGTAACCCAACTTTGGTTTAGTAAAAAGCCAATAATAATTAATCTCTAAAAAAGAGTTTGAATCAAAGTGGCTTCAGTCATAACATTTTCAAAGCAGTTTTTTCCATGTCACCCAACTAGAATATATATGTATTAATACCATTAAAAAAAACTGCACTTAAGAAAAATAAAACCTCCACATTTATATTAACTACAGGATCGTGTTTCAGCCACAGTGTTCCTGGACAGGAAACCAAAAGGTAGATACAGGGTTAGAAAAACAATGGCTTCTTCTGTGCTGGATTCTGTGGTCATTTTTTACTCTCTTCATTTTCCCCATACAAATATACTAATGATAAATACAGCTACTTTCAAAAGGTTCCCACCTCTAAGATTCCCATTTAGCCAGTGCCTTAAGTTTTACAGTAAGAACTGCCATGACTGAGATTTCAAATCACATTATGTATTATGTCCATTTTTTGCATGTTTTCCAATAGAAAATTAATTTCTTTCAGGGTAGAAATATTGTAATTTCACTTTTCTTTATATCCCCAGTGATTAGCACAGTGCTTAGTACATAATAAGCAGTTAATACAGCTTGATGACTAAGAATGAACTGAAGGTTTCCCCTGGAGAATTGCATCCTACTGTGAAAATATAAATAAGATTTTTAAATATAAAATGTTTTAAACACATCCAGTCCTAACCAACATAACATAAAATATCCCTATTCCTCCTAGCTTTGTAATAGTGATGACCACAGTACTCACACAAAGCCTTTTGGAAAAGTTGCTATGGGAATGAAATGATGCATAATGCCCCAAGTTTAATGATCAGATACAAATTTATTAGTTGTCTTTAACAGAGAGTTAGTCATCAAATACATGTCAATACTGACCTTGTTGCTCATTATCCGTTTCCAGTTTTGAAGAGCCCGGAGCTACAGGAAGGGGTCGGGGTGGACGAGGCTTCGGTGTAGGAGGTGAAATTCTTTTCCTTCCAATATATTCTACGTAAGTTCCTGGGAAGTCCCCTCTTTCCCCTGTAGTTTCATTATAGCCACTTAGCCAACCAATTTCATCAGGTTTGGCTTCTTCCCCTTCACTGAATCCAAGTGCGACTAAGGACCCTTTATTCACAGTTAATACATCCCCCACATGCAAGTCAATATCTTCTTCACGTTCTTTTTTATATTCATACAAGGCTCTATATTGATATCCTTCAGCACTCATGTTTGCCAATGTTACTACTTAACGATTAAGTTTCACTATATTATCTTTATATGAGAAGATCGTGGGGGGAGTATGTTAATTCACCTGAAGTAATTCCAGAAAAAGTTAAAATTGAATTCGTCAGAGATTTAAAAAGAAAAGTGATCAGCCATTCTATTGTCCACGTGTCCTCCATCAATAGTGTGGCAGGAGAATGTATGCCAGCCACTTCCTCTCTTCAGATGGACTCCTTTACTCAATTCTCTGGGCTCCAAACATTCAATTGAATTTCACAGTCAAATGCCATCCATTGTGATGCTCCTGCCACTGACTGTCCATCTGTCCTAAGATCTTACAGCTGCACTTTGCACACATACTTTACCTGGGAAAGAAAAAGCAAAATACTCATTAACTTCAAACATTGATTTTGTGCATTTGAAATTTTAATATAATCTACACATTTTAGCTCCATTTTTCTGTAAGGTTAAAGCCTGGAAAATTTCAATTCTTAAAAAAATAAAAGCACCAAAAAAAAGTATATATACAGACACACACACACACACACACACACACACACATTTATGTACTATAAATATCTATTAAATATTTCATATATTAAATATATACATGATATATTGAATTTCATCGATTTATTGAAATTGATACAAACAACAAATTTCTTAAAACAACTATATGCTGGAGCTATAAAAAAAATTAAACATTCCTGGCTCTTGAAATGTTTAGATTCCTCTAGAGAGGTGGTTTGTAAAGGAAAAAGGATTTTAAAAAATAAATATAAGTTGGTGGGGTGGGAACCCTAAGAGCTGAGAAGGTTTCAAAAAAAAGTGTCAGGTAAGCTGAACTCTGAAGAAAACTAGGAATTCTAGGAATCAGATATGAGGGGGGGAAAATGTATTCTAAACTTGAAGAGATGGAAAAAAAATAAGCATACAGGACTGAAACTTCAGTAGCACAGCCATTTAAAATTCTGATCTTTTTTAAAAATCTAATTATAAATTAAATGATTATATTGTGACATTTCAAAATGCATTCATCTTTCCATAGTTAAAATCCTTAAGTCTTTTCGGAAGGCAATAGCACTATTATGATAGCTCCATATTTAAAAAAAAATACTAACATGAAAATCTGTATAGCTGGAACATTCATCTGGAATTATAATGGTTTGGGTTTCAATTCCATCAATTAAACTATAAAGGCAATTACTAGGTTATATAAGGGTGAGAAAATACCTTTGTTCAATATTTTCAGAGAACAACTTTGTTTTCGACATATTGGGAATCGAATATCATCAGTTGCAAGTCTACACAAAAAAAATATATATACTTTATAGAAGCAAACCTTCAGGGTGCTACAACACTGAAAGCACAGGACTCATAAAAATGTTCATATCTCCAAGGCTCTGGAGGCAGAAGCAGAGAATTTTTTTTTCATGAGGAGGCCAAAAGCCACTGGAGGGAGTCCCTGACCAGTTGTAGACTGTCACAGGCATCAAAATCAGAAATGCAACATATAAAATCCATTTTCCACCATGGATTGTGTATACTCTAGATCCTACCCTGTCACCCTGAACTCTTGACTGGCCAGAATTCTCCATATCTAGACTCTGACCAAGTTGTTCTGTCTTCCCTCCAGCTCACTCTACCCATTTTCCAACTCTCAACATTACCATTTCTACAAAGTAAACTTTATCAATTACTCCATGGCTCCATTCACTATCCCTGACTTTCTAAACAAAATATTCCTCCCTTACTTATCAGTCAACAATACATACTGTTCTTCCCCATTATAAGTTTTTTGCAGGCAGGGACCACTTTGCTGTTTCTATTTTATCTCCATTACTGAGCACAATACTTAGTAAATGTTTGTTTGTGCTTTAAATCAAGAAAAACAAATCATTTTACATTTAGTATTTTTTTTAATTACAAAGAAACAAGTACAAATTAGTAACTTCTCTGCCTGATTCTTGTTAGGAGAAATCTTAATGTTGGAAATCCTAGCATTTCTGACTTTAGTTCCAACAGATCTTTTAAATGATTCTCATTTATGAAAAGTGGGCTCTTTATATATTACAAGAGATCCATTTAAACAAAGAGAGATCATTTCAGTAAATAAAATACCAATTCATTTCCTATAAACTCTCCTGCCTATGTTAGTTATTGTTGGTGATTTAACATTTGCATATGGAGGGAGCCAAGATGTCTCTATATTTCAAAGAACCTCTCTTTCGCACTGGGCAGTTCCCAATCCATTCATGCCTTCTCATGCTGTGCATCTGTCTGTGTATACATGAACACACTATAATGCTGTCAACATAGGGAGCTCCTTCCATCAAAATTCTATTACTTCGATAAGTCCTAGGGTAGTTTCTGAGACACACAGATGATGAAGTGACTTGTTCAGACTCAACCAACTAGGTAGAGAAAGGCAGTTTAAACATGGGTTTCTTCCTGGCTCTAAACCCAACATTCTACTCTGTTCCTCATTTTTTTCTGTTATTGATGTACACCCATAAAACATTCCTAGAGAGTCTAGCCATCATGCAAGGGACTTTCCTTTATTTCTCTCAGCTTTGTAAGCAGCACAAAAGATACAAGTGGGTGGTCCATGGGTTATCACTTCTCTTGTTGTATCCTATTTCCTTTTCCAACCATAGATCACTTTGATGACATTGATTATAATTATGATGATGATAATAATAGCAAGTACTAGTTTAGTACATTAAACCAAGAATGAGCTTGTTCTGATTTAATTTTAATGTATAAAAGTCCTGGTCCTCATTAATACATTTTTTTGACTCAGTCTTTTAGACTAAACTTTGGTAGCAGTGGAGCACATGCCACACTATTAGAGAATGTGTATTATATCTCACTACTAAAATTAAAGGAAATTCTGGAATATAACTTTTTTATGTTCAAAAAGAAACAGAATTACATGAATGTGTTAGAAGTTATTTTAGCATACTCCTATTCACAGTTAATTGGCAAAAGCCTAAGTGACACATATTTGAATTTTAAAATTATTTGAATAATAATAGCAATAGCTGACATTTGGATAGCATGAAGCTTTGCTAAACATTTTGCATGGGTAGAAGTAGGCACTACACATGTTATTTCTCATTGTTTATAGACAATGAAACAGACTCAGAAAAGACAGGTGGAAAGGATAGTTGCATTGTCATGGGGAGAGAAGGAGGGTTTGGTAGAAAATGTGGAACTTAAAATCTTACAAAAAAATGAATGTTGAAAACTATCTTTACATGTAACTGGAAAAAATGAAGAGAAAAATAATTTTAAAAAAAGAAAAAATTAATTAGCATTTAAAAAAAGGTTAAAATTAGATCCAGTATGCTATCCAATGTAGCAGGCTCTCTTTCAAACAGGTTTAGGAGCAGAAAACATCAAGAGAAAGTAGCTCTAAACTTTGTTAATATTGCAATTATTGGTGCTGCTAGGTGGCACAGTGGATAGAGCACCGGCCCTGGAGTCAGGAATACCTGAGTTCAAATCTGGCCTCAGACACTTAATAATTACCTAGGTGTGTGGCCTTGGGCAAACCACTTAAACCCATTGCCTTGCAAAAATCTAAAAAAAAAAAAAAGAATACTGCAATTACTTACACACACACACACACACACACCACAAACACACACAGAAATCATTAGTACTAAAACAAGTTTCTGCCTTTTCAAGGTCAAATTCAATAGCATTAAAAAAAATCACATCACTTAGAATATGGAATTAAATAGGCAAAGTATCAAAATATAAGTTTGCATATTGATTAACTAGAGATCTACTTAAAATGCACTATAAATTGTATATGTGTGTGTGTGTGTGTGTGTGTGTATAAAATGTTGAATGTTGAACTCAAAGAAAACTCTGACATGAAGAGAGACAATAAGAAAAAGAATCAATTTCTTCCATTTTCAAAATCTCTTTCAAGGAATAGCAATTTACCTTTTTATAACACATAAATTATAGCACATACAATTTACATCTCTAAAATGCTTAGAAAAATTCCAAAATTGCATACACACACACACACACACACACACACAAAACACATAAACTGTCAGTAAGCATTTTGAGTGCCTATTATGTATCAGGTTATGCCAAGAGCTAGATAAACAAAAAAGGCAAAAGACAGCTTATGTTCTTAGTTCACAATCTAAACAATAGAGGTAACAGATATGGAACCATGGACAAAGAAAATGTACACAGAATAAACTGGAGATAATATTAGAAGGCCACTAGCATTAAAGGGGGATAGGTGGATATTTCTCATAAGAGATGAGATGTCAGCTGAGACTTAAAGGAAGCCAAGAGATAGGGATGAGGAGAGAGAGCATTCCAGGCAGGGCAACAAATAATGAAAATATACCTTCAGATCTTGTTTGATGAAAAGCAAGGCCAACGTCACTGGTTCAGAGTTGGGGAGGGCAGTGTAAGAAGACTGGAAAAATAAGAATGGCTTGCCTTGTGAAGAGTTCTGAAGATATCAAACAAAATTTCATATTTGATTTCAGAGGCAATAGAAGTCAATGGAACTTACTGAATATGAAGGTGCTGTGTGTGGTCAGATCTACACTTTAGGAAAAGCAATCTGACAGCTAGGAACAAGATGGATTGGATGGGGAGAGAAAAGATTAGATGAGGAGGAAAAGAAAGGAGGTGCATATATACAAAAGACAGTGCAAAGGTAAAATCAACAGAACTGAGATGCCTGATGAATGGAAGGATATTGGTGCCTTCAATGGTAAATAAAGAATTTCAGAAGAAGGAGTCAGAGTGGGGATAATGAGTTTCATCTAGGGATGATCTAGGTTAAGAGCTAGATAAGATCTAGGAATCACAAGTATAGAGATGATAACTGATTCCATGAGAACTGACAATAAACATGAAATGAAGAAGGAGGAGGAAGAGGAGGAAGCAGGAAATCTTTGGTAACTTCATATAAAGAAATATAGAATAAAGAAATAATAGAAATAAAGAAATTATTCTAATACTGAAGTTATAAGTCAGACAAAAGAAAGTTAAGACTGAAAGGAAAAGTGGTTGCACCAATTCTAGTCTTCAAGGACTTTAGCCATAAAAGGCAAAAGAGAAATAGGATGATAGCTAGTGAAAATGAATGAATCAAGAGAGAGTTTTCTGAGTATGAAAGGGAAAAGAACATGTTTGTATAGGTAGTAGGGGAGAAGTCAGCAGAAAAGAAATTGAAAGCCATTAAGAAGTGGGGAGCATTGAGAGAGAGAAGTCTGGATGAAATGGGATCATACTGGCATAAGGAATAAGCTTTGGTAATAAGGGTCACCTCTTCAATGTCAGCCACAACGAAGTAGGAGATAAAGGCAGAAGTCATGTAGGTCATGTGAGAGGAGTAGGAGGGGAGAAAAGAGAGCTCCCAGTGAATGATCTCAATTTTCCCAGTAAAATAATAGTTGAGAGGTGGGAGGAAGGTGGTCATGGGAAGTTTGAGGAGGAATGGCCATTTGGAGGAACTGCTGTGGAGAGTGAGATATTGAGTTAAATAAAGGAACATAGGATTACCTTGCAGCAGTGAGACTCCAGTTGGGGTTATATATCACAAATTCCTGGTAATGGACGCAACTTGGTTTCATGATTTTTCTCCGATTTCATTCAGCAACATGTGAGTAGGAGGAAAATGGAAGTAATCCAAGACTGAGGCTTGGCAAAGCAAGATCAGAGATAAGATGAGAAGGCAAGAGACTCAAAAGAAGTGGAGTGTAAAGCTGAACTGGTTCACCAAAGGGTCAAGATAGAAAAGGAAGAGAGTGTAGCAAGTGCAGGGGTTAAAAAGTAAGAACCAAGAGGCCAAGTGATTGCAAGTTACAGGCTAGATTAAAAAACAGGGCATAAGGGCCATAAGGCAGAAGAGGTGGAATGACAAAAGATTGTGATCAGAAAAGGGAATTTCAGACTGAATCAGGACATTCCTAAACACACTAATTTAGAATAATTAAAATCAAAATCATCCAGTCAAAAACTCTTCTGGAAGGGATGCCCTATATGTATCTCAAATTCATATTTGCCCCAGACACCATTTCTTATTTCTGTTGAAGGCACTACCTTCATTGGAGCCACCCAGGTTACTTCAGTTCACCTCACTGACAATCTGAGGGGTCATCCTCAATCATCCAAACACTCCCAGTCTTTCAGATCCTTCATTTTCAAATTCTCTTGCATCAATTCCATTCTCTGCACTCACATTTAACATTATTTCATGTCATAATCACTTCTGTCTTGGATTATCATCCAAAGATTTTCCATTGGCCTTTCTGCTCCCAGCTTTTCTCATCACCCCTACCTATCCACCAAATAGCTATCAATAATGATTATTTCTCAAAGCAAAATGGGTCTGCCCAAGTTGTGCTCCTGATCAATTAGCTGATTTCTATATAAAATATAAATTCCTGTGTTAAGCATTGAAAGCCCATCCCAATTTGGCTGCAGGTTTATTACACTTTATCTCTCTATGACATATCTACATTCTAGCAGCCCAAGGCAGGTAGGTATGGCAGTGGACAGAGGGTCAGGTCTGAAATCAAGAAGATCTGTGCTCAAATCATGTCTCAGACATTTATTATGTAACCCTAGGCAAGACATTTAATCTTATCTGCCTCAGTTTCCTTATCTGTACAATAAACTGGAGAAGGAAATGTCTATTCACTGTGCCACCTAATTGCCAATTATAAATAGGTAAATATTCAGATGATTTTTACAATAGGGTTCTAAGGCAGAGTAGCAATAGTTTAATGATGGCATTTTATATGTTACTTCCTATGTCACTGCTCAGGACAACTTTATGCTGTGTACCTCGACATAGATCTCTTCCCTATTTAAATACAAATTTAATAATTAAAAAGGGTTTTTCTCACAACCACCTTGGGAAATAGAATAATTATTACTCCCATTTTAAGTTCCACAACAAGTAAATGGCAGAGGCATGAGTTGAACTCAAGTCTCCTAACTCCAATGTCATCCCTCTTAACTCTTTAGTCCATTGTTTCTATCTCAATAGACCATCACATTGAACTGAAAAAGGGTCAAATTCAAAATACTAGGAAACCTACTGAATTATCTCAAATTTAGAAAAACTGAGTCCAAGGGGCAGCTAGATGGTACAGTAAAAAGAGCACTGGCCCTGAAGTCAGGAGTTGGAATCTGGCCTCTGGCACTTGATATTTGCTTAGCTGTGTCACTTTGGGCAAGTCACTTAACCCAATGTCTTGCAAAAAACAAAAATTAAAAAAAATGAGTCCAAATGAGAAGTGAACTGAGCAATATATTTAGAATGAGGTAACATAGTGGACCCCAGTTCAAAGAAAGGGTCAAGACTCACTTGTGCTTCAGGGCTTTCAGGCAAGTCACTTAACACCTTTTGCCTCATTTTTCTAATCTATAAAGTGAAATGGTAAAAGAAATGGCAAACCACTTCACTATCTTTGCCAAGAAACAATACTAATCAATTAACAACTAAGCTAGCTGGCCAAACAAGACTAATACAAGTGAAATGATTAGTGAATAATACGAAAGTACTATGTAATTATATGCTAATCTGTGTACCCAGGCTTAATAAATATCTATTAACTGAGTAGCTAGCATGGTAAGAGTGCTCAGTGTTGGAAGAGTTTCAGAAAAATATGATTATTGTAGGTATCATAAGGTATCCATTATAAGTTATGTGACATTGGGAATGGTGGAAGGGATCTAGAAATCTTAAGAAAAAGTCATAGTCCTTCCACATAGCATCCCTAGATAAAAACAGTTAAAGAAATAGAAAAGTGCTTTAGATCAGCTAATTAAAGCAAAAGTTGTTTCTATGTTTTCTGTTCGAAACTCACCCCCCCACCTCAATTTTTCTCTAAGGATGACAACCACCCTTCTTCATGTTGAATCTCAAAGCAATAGCTCAATAAAATGTCTATGAACATTCCATTAGAAGTTGAAAAGGGAAGATCTGAAAGCAACAGGAAGAGTCCAGGGTCAAAGCACTAGATGCACCTCCACGGGGGGAATCTGTCTTTCTCTCATAAGGTCATGATGCTAAGGCAAAGGCACTCAAAGATGTCACTATCATTCAACCTGAGGGCAAAGGGAGCTGCCTACTCATGAGATAATCTTAATTCCTGCCAATCACCTCATTTCTCTAACACTAGAGTCCAAGGAAGAAAGCAAAGACAAAGAGGGTGGAGCTAGCCACTTAAGTTTTATTAATTTACAACTCCTACTGAAGGAATTTCTCCTTACTTTCAACCATGACCTCTGTGACAAAAAAAAATGACAGACATACCTGGTGGGTATTAATTGGAAGTCATCTTCATTATGTCAAAAACTATGGGTATACTTGCAGAATATAACTGATAAAAAAAACACTAAGGTAGGTATTGGCACTTGTGTATTTTTTTAAAGAAAAAAGTCACTTCACTGATTCAATAATTCTTTAATAATTTAACGTGTCAAACAAACTGAAACAAATTTCTAAGAATATGCTATCTTCAAATTATTTAGCTTAAAACAGATAATAGCATTTAGTTTCCTTTCTTTTAAGTAGGAAACACTGTAAAACTCTATCTTAAAGAGCATGGCAGGTAGGAAAGGAATAAAAAAAAAACTGTGACAAATGACCCAAATAGTAAACCTGAATTACAATTTATTTTTTGCTGAAGGGGTTGTAGAATTTCTTGTCATAGCTTGACTAAAGGGGGGGGAACCCACTAAACTAAGTATTTCATTAGTTATTTTATTCTCTTTGTCTATTAGTTGCAAATTTGTATACTCTCAAAAAAATGACCTGTGCAAATGGGAGGACAAAAGCAAACATCCAGTCATCTCAATAGGCATTTCTCTATACATCAAACACTGGTGATATTAACAATGATTTTAATAATAATAGTAATAACAACAAAGGCACCTCTCCCCTATCTTAATCTCCACCAAAACAAACTTCTTGAATCTACTTATCTGTACCACCCTAATTTAAAAATATTTTACAAGCCTGAAAAAAAATGTTAATGAAAAAGAAGTCTAAAGCCAAAATTCATTTGTTTCCTAATCCTGTTGTGCATAATTTTATCTGTCACTCTTTGCAAAAATTTCCCAGACCAATGAAAAAATTAAAACTAGTCACACAATAATGTGAAAATAGCTATAAGCAATCATTCTTTTTTAAAAAATGGAAAAATATTTTAAATAGTGACTTGTGATAATTAAATGGACATTACAATTTAAGCCCTATTCCCTAAATACACCACAAACCTGAGAACTCATTTTTGTGCCTTCTTCTCCCCAAAAGACTCTAGTATTTTTACTAAATGAAATATTCTCTCCACAAAGACATTCTCAAACCTGCCAGCAGCAATCACGAGATGCATTATCTATGACTTACTACACACTACTTCTGCTTCCTAAAACCAACAATTTATGCTTCTTGGGTATCTTGTACCAAGCTAGTTAAGCCAAAAACCTTAAAAAAAGATTTTAAAAAATATCGAGTCATCCCAACAATGAGCAACCAAATCTTTTGTCACTTACTCCAGATATGAAAAGATACAATGGTATCTCTGCATAGGAAACAGCTGATGTTTGCCTGCAAAGAACACAATTTTGCAACTCAAGAGCAGGCCAAAGTCAAGATAATAAAATTAAAACCTGTAGCCATTTGAAGACCAATATTAGGACACATCCCTTTGGAGCACAAGCACAATCTCCTTGACCATTCAGGCAAAAAGAAAGAATTAACAAATCCCTATGGAAAAAGCAATGTGTCCCTCGGGAATCTCCCGGTGACCGGCAAATAAAAGCTTCCCACTTACTAAGAGTCTGCGGTGGCTTTATTCAACACTTCTGCAAGATAGCTTCCTCCCAGTCAGTCTTCTGAGGTAGATCCTAAACTCTAGTCTCCGTTATCCAAGATTAAAGGGACACTGTACCATACCATCACGGTCCTCAAATTATGTTTAAAACATCTGCTCTCTGGTGAACAGAATAATTGCTTGTAGAAGTTTAACCAACTCAGACTTCTAGGAATATTATCACATGAAAAAAGGACTATGTGCATGTTGTCCTCACGCACTCCAGACACATTTTCCCAATAACACTGGGCTGTGGCACTAACAGCTGTGGATGAAGTAGGAGCTTTCTGTCTGCGGGCTGATGGGGATGAGCTTGTAGTTGTCAGAAGTGAGAGGAAGGGCAAACACTGACCGTGACCCACAGAACCCAGCTCTTTCCTATTATTTTAAACTTAAAGCCCCTGAGACTAGAAACGGTTGTCCACGGGGTAAGTGCCGGCCGGCAAGCCTTTGTGTTTGCAGAGAAGCGCCTAGAGAGCTGGCACGGGCCGCGGGGAAGGGGCACCGTGCGCTGCGCAGCGCCGGGCAGCCGCCCTCCTCCGCGTGCAGCAGCCCCAGCCTCGCGCTCCGGCCCCGGGCTCCCGGGCGCTCCCCGCCGCCGGGCCCGCCGGGCTGCACAGTGCAGGACCCCCGGGTCCGGACCCCAGCCGCCGCCGGGCCCGCCGGGCTGCACAGTGCAGGACCCCCGGGTCCGGACCCCACCCCCGGGTCCGGACCCCAGCCGCCGCCGGGCCCGCCGGGCTGCACAGTGCAGGACCCCCGGGTCCGGACCCCAGCCGCCGCCGGGCCCGCCGGGCTGCACAGTGCAGGACCCCCGGGCCGGGCCCGCCGGGCTGCACAGTGCAGGACCCCCGGGCCCGCCGGGCTGCACAGTGCAGGACCCCCGGGCCGGGCCCGGGCCCCCTTGCGTCCCACCCGTCCCGCCGCGGCCCCGCGGGTGGGGGAGGGGAGGGGGCGGGGGGCGGCGCCCGCCCCGGGTTCCCCGTGCCTCCGGCCCGCCCCGTCCCCACGCTGCCCGCCGGGCTTCCAGCCTCGCCCCCCCCCCCGCCGCGACCCCCTCACGTGCGCCCCACAACCTGCCGGCCCGCCCCGCGCCGCTCCCCCACCCCGGAAGAGGAGGGCGGGGGGCCCTGCACGCCGGGGACCCGGCAGCCGCACGCCCGGGGGGGACAGCCGGCGCCCCGGCCCCAGCGGCGCCCGCCCCGGAGGCGCCCCGGCCCCGCTGCCCCGCGGCCTCGGGAGAAGCCGCCGGGGACAGGAAGAGAGCGCCGGCGGCGCGCACACGCCCCGAGCCGGCCCGCGGCGCCCTACCTCGCCCGCAGCTCGGCCCCGCGCTCCCGCAGACGCCCCGGCCCGAGGGAGCCGGCCGCCGCCCCGCCGCCTTCACCGCCCCGTCCGCGGCGCCGCCGTCGCCGAACCCTCCCGCCGCCGCCGCCGCCGCCGCCGCCGCCGCCCCGCTCGCAGCTTCCTCCGACTCCGCTCCAGCGGCCGCCGGCGCCTCTCCCCGGCGGAGCTCCCCGCCGGCCCCGCCCCCGGGCCCGCCCCCCGGCGCTCCCTCCAACCAGCGCCGAGGCCTCCGCCCCCGCCCCGCCTCCCTCCCGGCGCCGCGGCCGCCGCCACTCAGCGCGCCGCCCACTGCCCGCCGGCCAATGAGGCCCCGCGGCGGGGGGGCGGGAGACCCGCGCCGCCCGCCCCTTCCTGCGCCGCGCCCTGCCCCCCGCGCCGCCGGCCTCGGCCCGCCGCTCCCTCCCCCTCCCTCTTCCCCTCCCCCCGCGGCCGGCCGGAGTCCGCCGGAGCAGGAGGAGCGCGGCCGCGGCCCCGAGAGCTGGGCCCGGCCCCCCCGGAGCGCCGCGTCCCCGCCTCGCGTGACTCCGCGCCGGCCCGCCCCCGCTGCGCGCCCCGCAGCCCGGAGCGAGCCCGGGCGTGCGGCGCCTGGCGGGGCCGGCGTCCGGGCGGGGGGCCCCGGCGCTGGCACGGGGGGGCCCGCTCACTTTCCTAGCGCGGAGGCAGATGCAGGTCACCGCGAGCAGGCCGACCCCGTTATCGCGGCCCGGGGGGCGGGGGAGGGAAGGAGGGAGGACCAGAGCCAGCTCGATGCTTGGGGTTGGCATTTGGGTTGTGTGGGTTCCAGCAGCCCGAACGGAAGAGGGCCTGCCCACCTCTCAATGTACACCCGCTCTCCTGTTTCCCATTAAATTATTAGTCCATTAAAACAAGACATTTCCCACCGCCAACCACCCCCTTTTTAAAGTAGCTCCGAAGTTTGACTCCCCTTCCCGCAGTTTTGCAGAACAAAATTCTCTGACTTCAATCTAATATCTGAATGAAAGGCTCTTTTTCCTGCCAAGATAGAATGGACTGCCACATGACACTGTTTAAAATGCTAGTGGGCAGAACTTATCTGTCCTGTGAGTCCTTTCGAATGAGACAATGCTAGGTCACTTTTCAGTGCAATAGCTTCATAAAAAAAAATGATGCAGATAACATTGAAAACTTGGAGTAATGGGAACAGTGAGAAGGAAAGAGGATTTCACTTAAAGTCACTCCCAGCTCTATTACTAGCTAATAATCTTAAAATAATTACTTTACTTTTCTAGGCCTGTTTTCTCACTGGTAAAATGAGGAGGTTTTGGAGTCTAAGGACCCAGACAGTTCTATTTTGTCAATCAGGTGTTGGTGTTTGGGGTTTGTTTTGCGGGGGCAGGGGGGGGTTGGCTCACGATTCTCAGAGTTCTTTTCTCTTTTTCTTTCTTTTCCTTTAGGATCATGGCTTTTCTGAAACCAACCAGCAAGTGCAATTTAACTACTTAGAAGAAATTAGGGTGAGGGGTGGCTAGGTGGCACAGTGGCTAGAGCACCAGCCTTGGAGTCAAAAGTACCTGAGTTCCAGTTCCCCCTCAGATACTTCATAATTACATAGTTGTGTCACCTTGGGCAAGCCACTTAACTCCATTTGCCTTGCAAAAACCTTAAAAAAAGAATTGGGGTGACATAAATGCATAAAAAGTTTGGTCTTGAATTCTATATAAACCTGAGCAAAATTCTATATAAATTTGAGTAAAAAATTATTTAACCACAAATCAAAGATGCCTTCTTACAGTGTCATTTTTTTTAAAGAGTGTGAAAGTTTGTTTGCTAGCTATTTACTTGAACTCAGAAAATTGAGCTAGGATGGTGAAGGCAGTTAGAAGGCTTCCTTGTTTAAACTTTCCATTTCCTTGGGAGAATACTGCTGAGTGCTTCAGACCCAAGGCTTTATTTGCATTCTTGCCAAATACATTAAGGTACAGTATTTCTTGAATTCAGTCATTCATTTGCCCTGGCTTAGAATGAACACCATGGTACAGCTGAACATCCAGTAATTCAGGAAGTGCACTAGAATGATGAATATTTCTGCAGCAAGGGCTTATGATTTTCTTGGTGCTGTCATTCTATCTAAACTCTATAAGTCTAAAAAAGTGGCATGAAACTCAGAGATTTAATGAGTTTTTTCCTTTATCTTGAACATGTTCAAAAAAGGATTTTAATCCAGGTCTTCCCAACCTCAGACTATTAAGTGAGGCAGTTCAAATGGAGCTTCAGACACTTAATGTGACCCAGGGCAAGCCACTGTTTGCCTCAGTTTCCTCATTTGTAAAATGAACTGGAGAAGGTAATGGCAGTATCCAATATCTTTGTCAAGAAAACTCCCAAATTGTATCCCAGGATGTTGCAAAAGACTGAAATGACTAAACAGCTTCCTAAGTCCATCACAGTTACCATAATGCCAAGCTACTTATTTTCAGAGTTTAGTACTCTCAAATACTAAATGTTGGCTATTTTTAGAAAATAGAAACATTTCAAATTACATATGTCATTTTAATATTAAAACAATCCATTTTGGTCATACATCAATGTTTCTGTCCTTTTTGCATGTGAAGAGACACTAAGGTCTGGGGGACTTTGGCACAATTGTCATAGAGAAGCAGCCTAGTACAGTGAAAAGAACACAATTTGGAGTTGTGGGACCAGAGTTTTAATCCTGCCATTTACTCTCCAGGTAACTTTAGGCAAGGCCCTTCCCCCTCTCTAGGCTTCACTTTCACCATCTGTAAAATGATGGAGTTGGACTAGATGATATCTTGAGCCCCTTCCTATTCTAGTGACATGATCCTTTGAACTTGTGAATCTAATCTTAAAACAGATATGACTGGCAACTAGATTGCACAGTGGTTAGAGCACCAGCCCTGGAATCAGGAGGATCTGAGTTCAAATGTGACCTCAGAACTTAATAATTACCTAGCTGTGTGACCTTGGGCATGTCACTTCACCCCATTATCTTGCAAAAACCAAAAAAACTCCATGAAATTAAACTGCAAGCAACAGTAACCACTGAATGAAAGTATTCTGGACACTACAGTATAAATATAAATAGGGTCCATTGAAAAGTGCTGGTTTTGAAGTCACAGAAGCCAAACTGAAAGCCTGGCTCTGCAACTGGCTACTTATGTGACTCCTTTAATCATCAGAAAAGAGGGGTAAATTAAACTAGAACACTGATATCAAACTCAAATTGACTAGGCAAAAGGGAATATTATTAAGGATCCGTGCAGGCTGTATATTAGCTTTAAAATGTCATTTTTAAAGATATAATGGATATTATAATGCTTTTCTTCTCAATGACTGGGGAGACTGGAGGGAAGAAGAAAATATGAAATTCAAAATTTTTTAAAATGTTAAATTTTAAAAAATGAAATGTCATGTTCTATTGAATTTTAAGTTTTATTTTGTTGATTATTTTCCCATTATATTTTAATTTGGTTAGGGCTACATTCCTGATTAGTCCAAGGTCCTATGGTGGACACTTCTAAACCGTTGTTGTTCAGTTGTATCCAATTCTTTGGCACTCCTTTTGGGGTTTTCTTGACAGAGATATCAAGCACCAAAGTGCTTTGCCATTTCCTTCTCCAGCTCATTTTACAGTTAAAATTATTTCTTGAAGTATAATATGTCTGTGAATATTTGTGTGTTGTGTGTATGTATTTTATATTTCTAGCTATGTAATAGATACATGTATGTATGTGTGTGTGATTACTAAGTAATTATAAATTTTCTGCAATTTCCTTCATTACCATAGGGAAGTCTCTCGGACTGGCAGACCTCCCCAATTGAGTGGATAAATTATAGAGCGTTGCCTGAGGCACCAAGAGATTAAGTGACTCCCAGGTTCACACTTCCAGCAACCGGAAGAGAAGATAATTTTTTTTTAATCCCGGGGCTTCTTCCAGTTTTTCTACCCAACAATTTCTCCACTACACTATGCAGATTTACTCAGAAATTACTGATTACAAATGCATGTTCCTTCAAGGGGACCAAAGAGCAAAACACAGACTCTTATTGTAGTGGAAAGTAGCCATAGCATCTGGTATATGTGACAATCCTAAAGTCATTTAGGGAATTGTCCATTTAGCAGAGAAAGAAATCTGAAACATCCTGCATTTCTAGGAGTAGACACATTTCTGGAAAATAAACTTAAGTAGCAAAAAAGACCAGAACAAAAAAGAGAAAAATAAGACTGAAATCATACTCCTAGAAGAGTTTAATTTTAGTGAGTTAAGTTCAAGATGGCATATCTCTGCCAGAAATTATAGCTATAGTGCCATGACAGCTGGGTGACTAAGTAGGTTTGGATAACATGCCCACCACTGCCAACTAAGAACAGAGACACACCAGTGCAGTAGATAACCCTGATCATGAAATCTATATTAGACAAGCAAACTGCTTAAATGGATTTTTCAAAAATGAAATCCCAGCTTTTGTTCTCTCAGTATGACTACAGAGCTGTCAGTGCATCTCATGCAGAGTATTCAGGCAGACTCCTAGAATAATGAAAGCCCATTTCCTTCCCCAATCATTCTAATATCATGCAGACTTTTCTCAAAACCTAGCCAAGGGAATTGTTAGAATAAGTAAAAATGCATTCTGAGTTTATTTTACTGATGTTGGAACCTTGTACTTTAATATGGAATATTTAATATGCCTATAGAATTTGTGTACTCAAACTTGAACAAGTATTTTTGCATATTTTTCAATTAGTTCAAAACACTCTAAAAAGCTTAATTTACTCATATTTCTTAGATGATGTCTCTTTTTTTTGGTATCAGAGTGTTTTTTTAATCACTAATTTATTCCAGACTTGCATCCTTTCTTTACTCTATTTTAAGGGAAAAGTCATTAAACTGAATTCATGCTGAACACGATGCTATTAGTCTACCTTACTGTCTGCAACACAATACTCCTTACCTGATAAGTAATTACACCAGATGTTAGCACTAAAAGAATATCTCTTCCCCCCAAAAAAGGATGAAAATAGATGTCTGCCAAAAGATTGAGTATCTGAATGATGAAGTCAGACCAATTCAAATAATTTTCTTTTCTAATATGGTTGATTCTAGTTTTACTCTCTCTGGATCAGGTCCCTTACATGGCCACCTATAGCCTTTGGGATATCTCTTTTCTACAACCATTGGCTCAAACCCCCCACTGCTAGCCCCATCCCATTTGTTAGGAATTCAGTGACTAGCACCTCCCTGTTCCATTTAAAATGAGATTAGAATTTGTATATTAAAGATACAGTCAAGAATAAACAAAGAGACTTATTCTAAAACTTGGGATCACAATCTGCCCCCACACCTAAAATGGTGGGAAGAGGGAAGTTCAGTTCCTACATAGCATTGATCCTGTCCAGTTTATAACCATATATGCCATGACTACCGCCTCCTCTTTAGCTACCCTTGGGCTGGATTCAGAAAGAAACTCCCAAATCCCAAAATTCTCTACTTGTACCTCAGTGATCTCTGCTACCCTGGCTGTGAAATCTGGATGCCAGGGAGCCCACTGAACCTTTCAAATTCACTTGTAGTTCATTTATAGTTCTTATAACTCCCTTAGCTCCACCAAAAATACTGAGACCAGGAGACTATAAGTAAAACTGAATGTACTTTTTGAATACCTCTATAGACAATCTTGTTTTTAAGGTTTTTGCAGGGCAGTGAAGTGACTTGCCCAAGGTCACACAATCAGGTAGTTATTAAGTGAGTCATATTTGAACTCAGGCCCTCATGGTTCCAGGACCCGTACTCCATCCACTATGCCACCTAGCTGCCCCAATCAGTCTGCTTTTAACAAGTGGTTGGTATACCAAAACTAGTTGCAAAATGGCTATGTGTGATCTATAATCTATCTCTCTCCTAGTCACTTCCTTATTATGTCATCCTAGGTCTCCAAAAAGCAGCTCCCTCCATATTCAGGGAGTCTAGATATTGCTCCAGATCCTAATTACACCTAAATGTGTAAAACTAATAAATTATCATGTAATAATTATTAGTATAACACCGGGAATTGATTTGCCCCAAGTTCCGTAACTATCTGGTAACTAAGCTAAAACTACAAGCCCAATTGATTTAAGTTTAAGTTTAATCAAGTCAAAAAGTATTTTTTTAAGAGCTATCTATGTGCCTAAACAAAACCTACACTCAATGCCTGTCACATTGTAGGTAGGTGGTTAATAAATGCTTATGGATTATTGAAACCATTCTCCAAAGCTAAAATCCTCTTTCCCTTTCTCCACCCATTTTCCTCTTTCCATTTCCAAAGTGTATTTTCCACTCTGTTTCTCATTGTTCAAAACTCAGTTCTTTCAGGAAATCTTTCCTCAAAAAACTCCACTCAGATCTTTTCTTTAGAAGGCAGCTCTCCAGCTCAGGAATTGCCAACCTCTGAGAGGGGTCAAAAGATCAACAACTGGAAGTTAGGTCTTTGAAATCATTTCATTCAACTTTCTCATTTTGCAATACAGAAAAAGGAAGGAAGAAAAGAGAATATAATTGAAGGTATGAAAGATAAAGAAGTTTGCCCAATATCCAAATCCAGTTCCTCTAATTCCCAATGAAGTGCCCTCTGTTATGTTACACTGGCTCCTTCCTAAAACTAAATGAATCTGAAGTTTGTTGGGGAGAGTGTATATGATAGAGGGGACTGGCGAATGATATTGATAACCAATGAGCATTTATACCTATCAGGTGCCAATACTAGGCTGCTAGGGAATTTATCATGGATTGGGTATAAACACTCTCTTATTCAAAAGACTGAAGGGTTAACATGCATGGTGTATCCTAGAAGTCACTAGTGACTTGAACCTGCTTGGCCTTGAAGGAATCCTTAAGGAAAGAAAGTAAACTGGGGTGGCTAGGTGGCGCAGTGGATAAAGCACCGGCCCTGGAGTCAGGAGTACCTGGGTTCAAATCTGGTCTCAGACAGACACTTAATAATTACCTAGCTGTGTGGCCTTGGGCAAGCCACTTAACTCCATTTGCCTTACAAAAAAAACTTAAAAAAAAAAGGAAAGAAAGTAAACTAAGATCAGAAGGAAGGGAGAGTTTAAGCAGACCCTCACTTTAGCCTTTTAGCAACACAAATAATGCAGACAGGAGTCTCTAGTTAAACCTGTTATCTTTAGTAATCCACTAACACCTTATTTGTCATTAATTGACCTTCAATTGATAACTATGGTAGAGGAATAAGATGCATAGGAGAAACTCCACCAGGAGGAAAGAGTTGTTGAGAAAGTAAATAGGAGGGCACCCAAGAAAACCTGACTTACATTGCAGTGCTTCTAGATTGAGGCTATTTCTGAATGTGTGGCTCAAAATTACTTTGGCAAGCATTTTTCAGGTGTGCTAACTACCCCAGCTCAAGTAATTCATTTGCATTATAGTTGTCTGTATTCATGTGGAGATTGCTTTATAATCATCCTTAAAGCCAATGCTGATTGGCACACCAAAAGGCAATTGTTTCCTTTTTGTCTGAAGACCCACATCTACAGATTGCTAAATCTCTCATTGAACTAAAGAGCTTACTTGTTTGATAGTTTAGACCTAGCCTCCTTCCTTTCAATTCAAGTCTCTATATGAAGGGATAGTACAAGATGCTAGACTAGATTGGGGGGTGGGAGGTTATATCCATAGATAATTACAGTGACTAAAAATAATATCAATATCAATAAAAACTTTAATTATATATCCATTTATATATTTTAAATATATATATAAACAAATTCATAGAGATTTAATTTATTACCAAAACGTGAGCTTTAAATTTAAAAACCAAACAGCAGTACACACATATATATATATATTTGCAACATATGAACGTACACATGAAAATATGCATAGATTGTATGTGTATATGTATGTAGGATTAAAGAGTAAAATTGCTTCATATTTATCTTTAAGAATTTTCTGGAAAATATATATGCATCTGTAAACACATATGCATCTACATATATTCTCTAACTGCATATCATTTAGAATTCCTTGCTTTGGATAAAAATGTGCACAGTTAGCATAAGGAATATAAGGAAGAGTGAATCACATTGAATGATTTACTACTTTGTTTTGGAAAATAAAATGATTTGATTCTAGTTCTTTAAGGTTAACAAACAAGGATTGATTAGATCTGGGTTGGCTTACTGGATAGTATTTACTAAAAATAAACAAAAAACTTTGGTTCAGAAAAAATTAATATTTTTCACTTGAAGGCCATTCATTCCAATTTTTAGTTCAGAGTTTAAATATTAAAGCATTAGGGCTAGACAGAACTCAGTGTAGAAATTTAACTCAAATCCTACCTTCAACAGGAAACTTTTCCAAAGCCCTCTTAATTCTAGTATCTCCCATTATTTTCATTTTATCTGGTATATAACTTGTTTACATTTTATATATACATATATATATGTATATATGTATTTGTTGTCTCCCCCATTCAGTCCCGAACACCTGGAGGGCAGGGACTGTTTTCTACCCTCTTTTGTATCTCCAGCCTTTATCACAGTACCTCACACATAGTAGGTGATTAATAAATGTTTATTAACTCCACCACATCAGATTGGTCATCATTTATCAGCAGAAGTTCCAAAGGGAGGATGACCCTTTTGTATCAATCACTGAATGCTTGCTGTGTCCAGACTACTGCAAAGCAGAGTAGGCCTTGGGTTGGGAAGCAGGTATATCTTAAAAAACAATTCTGAATTTCTACCACTTTGTGATCTTTAATTCCAGTCCTCAAGAACTTTAAAATCTAGTCATGAATACACAATATTACAGTCAAGAAAGGAGATTAGGAATGTTTACAAAATATTATGTGAATGCAAATGAATATATGTATATGATTTCACCAAGTCCCCTCTATCATGTACACTCTCTCCAACAAACTCAGATTCATTTAGTATTAGGAAGGAGCCAGTGTAACATAATAGAGGGTATCTTCATTGGGAATTGGAGGACCTGGGTTTGAATATTGGGCAAACTTCTTTATCTTTCATCCCTTCGATATATGAACTTGCTAATGTTCTGATGAATATATTTATCAACATCCTTTCAGATCTTTTTACTATTACTTAGAAGACTTAGATTATCAAAGAAATATGTATATGCATATTAAATTATTTTCTTAGAGCAATTACGTATTGCTATACTTTGTTTTATACCAGTGGTTCTATGAACCCCAGGGATACCAGGGAGTTCTTACAAGACCAAAAATCCCTATATGAATCCACTGTTGTCATCTTGATCAATATTCCAGAAACTTTCGTTTCTTCTAAGGTTTTTCAGTTTCTGAAAGCTATAAAACAACAACAGATCTGAGTTTTAATCCTATATTAGTCTTAAATCATAGCTCAGTCCCTTAGGATTGGCTGAATCTCCTCTGAGGTGCATTCTATCAACAAATCTGTGATCTTATGATTTCTTGATACTCTTTCAGCTGAGACATTTGCCTCATATTTCACTAAAAAATTGAAACCATTCACAAAATTCTTCCTTCCGGGTAGCTAGGTGGTACAGTGAACAGAGAATGTCGTGGAGTCAGGTGGACTGGAGTTAAAATATGACTTCAGACACTTCAGACACAAGTATCTGAAGTCATATTTGAATTCCAATCTTCCTGACTCCAAGTGACTCAAGTGGACCTTGGGCAAGTCACTTAATCCTGATTGCCTCTCATATCCAGGACCATCTCCAGTCATCCTGATTCATATCTGATCATTGGATCCAAATGGTTCTGGAGGAGAAAGTGAGTCTGATGACTTAGCACAACACCCCTTCACTCAAATCCAATTCATTTGCTTGCCATGGCATCACCTCCTTAATGTAATGATCTTATTTGAGAATGCAGGACAAACATCATTATCATCTTCCTCCCTCCTCTTCATCTCATATTACCCACATGACTTTGCTACTTTCTTCTCCTTCACCTGTGTCTCCTTCCAGTCACCCAGTTAGGCAGCCTAGGAGTGTCATCCTTGATTCCTTACTTTCATTCCTCAAATCATCTGTTGCTAAATGCTATCCATTTTACTTTCATATCATCTCTCCTATGCATCCCCTTTTCTTGTTTGCTACTGACACCAGTCTGGTGCAGACCCTTATCATCATTCCCTATTTATTATGATTGATTCCTATGGTTGATCTCCCTTCTCCCCACTCCAATCTGTTCTTCACACAACTAAAGTGTAGGTCTGACCGCATCTCTCTATTCAATGAACTCCAGTGGCTCCCTGTTGTCTCTAGGAACAAATATAAAACTCTCTATTGGCATTCAGATTCCATCACAATCTGGTCCTGTCCTTTGTTTCCAGTGTTCTTATACCTTACCCCATCCCAACCCCCACCTACACATTTCAGCTACATTGACTTACTTGCTGTTCCTCCAAAAACCTGCTCCATCTCCTGACCCTAGACATTATCACTAATAGTTGTCCCACTCACCTTCCCCGTGCCTACAAATGTAACATCTGTGTTTACCTAATGAAGTAGAATTCTGTACACCTTGTGGAATGAGAATTTTTTTCTTTCCCTAATAAAGAAGTATTGGCAAAATATTTTCTGGTGCAAGTCTCAAAATAAGAAGGGGAAACGTTAGAAAGTTCCATGGTACTCCTATAGCATCATTAAAAGGGATTCTGAACAAAATCTTCCTTAGAGAAATTAAAATGAAGCCCACAGGTAATCAACATAAGGAGAGCAACAGAAATTTGTTCTAGGAATGACCATTAAATGTTAAATTTCAGGTATCCTAAGTTATGAGGTTTATATGTCACTGAAGATCAACATATCCACAGTGAAGAGGTTCTAGGACTTTTTTTTCAAGATTAGTTTATTCTTAAAATATTTTATCTGGTTTTTTGAGTATGAGATTATATGCAAATGGTCTCCCTCAAAACCTGCTTGCTTTTCTTTATTCCATTACTTCTGTCAATAGTATTCACACATAGATGGTGTCTTCTCTCCCTCTTCTAGTTTATTCCACCTTATCAATAACTTCCTCCATTTTCTTCCTACTATCAATACCTCAGTATAATCTTTCATCACCTCCTATCTGAATATACTACTGAATATGAAGGAGGACAAGTAAAGGAGATGATACAGACTTTTCCTTCAGGGAGTTAATAGTCTGGGTGGGGATACACATCTTGAAAACAGGGAATAGGACAGCTAGGTTACCCATAAGCACAGTGAGAGACAGTGAGATATGTTCCAAATAGCACAGGATTTGGAGTTCCAAACCAAACATGATTCTGTTCCTTATTAAATGTGAGTTTAGACCTCCATGAGCCTCCATTTCCTCAATCAATAAGCATTTATTCAATGTACTATAAAGACACTATGCTAGCTAGAGACAATAAAAAGACAACCAGAAAAAAGTCTCTTTGCATTTTATGTGGGGTGGGAGACATGTCCACAGAAAAGTAAGTACAAAATAAATACAAGGTAATTTGGGATTAGTTGGAGTGAAAACACTAACAGCAGGGCAGAGTAGGATAAGGCATATCTAGGTGAGGACAATCTGAATCTGGAAGGAGGCTGGGCATTCCTTAGTCTTAGGCTAGCCCCCCAAATCTTTGGAGACAGCTCACACATGGTCTGTCATTTTCAGAGAATAAAAAAATGGACCACTTAGGCTAATCTAAAGATTGCATGAAGAGGAATAATGTATGGGGTTGGCAAGATAGTTTGGCGTTAATTAAATGAAATTTAAATGCCAAATAGAGAAATTTATATTTTATGCTAGGATCAATTAGAAGCAACTGAAGCTTCTTGGGTAGAAGAAAGATAGAGTCAAACTACATTTTAGGAATATCAATTTAGGAGGAAATCTGTGAAGAAAAGATTGGAGATAAAAGAAATTGGAGGGAAGAACAATAATTAGGAGATTGGTATTCCAATAGTCCAGGTTAGAAGTGATGAGTCCAGGATGAGGGTCACCCACCTGAGTGGAGTGAATGGGGCAACATAAGAGATGTTAATGAGATTGAATTGAAGGTCGTAGTAAATGATTGCGTAAAAAAGAAGATGAAGCAGAGGCCCTGAGTGAAAGGGAATAGTCAAGGATGATTCCAACTCCAATAAGCCTGAATAACTAGAATATAATGGTACTCTTCATTGAAATAAGAAAATCAGGTAACAAATTCTTCATACATCCTTGTAATCATAGATGAACACACCTTCTCCTTTACAGCATAGGGAGGGATGCTTTACATCAACCCATTTCTCAACTCTCACTCCTAATTGCTGGTACTAACTGCCACTTTATCTTCATCTTAAGGTTACAGTAGCAATGTCTGAGCTATTCGGTTCTTAAAGAGACAGTAACAATCTCCATAATTGCTGTAAGACAGACTTTGAAAGTAAGGGTTACATTTATCTTTGTCCGGCTCTTTCAACCAGCAAAATTGCCAAAGTTTAAAATGGGAAATCTCATACCAGGAACTTTTAACTTGGAGTTCATGAACTTGTTTTAAAAATATTTTGGCATGTATTTCTATATAATCAGTTTCTTTTGTAATCTTGAATATTTTATTTCATGCATTTAAAAATATTGTTCTGAAAAAGGATGCAAAGACTTCAGACTGCCCAAGGGTCCATGATATCAAAAATATTAAGAAGCTCTGCCTCACACAAAAAAGAAAGACCCATATGTGATAAAATATTTACAGCACTGCTTTCTGGGGTAGCAAAGAGAACTGGAGGTGTAGTGGCAAACATACTCTTGTTGGATTATTTCAGTTCATCCTGGTTTTGCTGTTCTGCTTAAAGGAACATTGCACCATCATCGCAGGGTAAGAGAGTAAATTTAATACTTCTTTCCCAGTGTTCTTAGATGGCATATATACTGATAACACAGAAACACAAAAGGAATATTCTGTTGGTAGACTTTTCTCACCAGTCCAGTTAATAACCCTAAGAATGAATGTGCACATTTATTGAGGAATGACTAAACAAATTGTGGCACATGAATAGAATGGAATATTACTATGCTACAAGAAGTAATGAATGCGATGAGAAACATAAGAAGATTTCTATTAATGGATGCAATTTGACATAAGGAGAACTGGGAAAGCAATATACATGATGATTAATGGAAGGAACAACATCAAAAGCAAATAATTGAAACAATGTTTTGAATTATAATAACTTAGATTGGACTCAGAGACCACATACTTTCTGTGTACATAAAGAACTTGTTTCTTACTAACAAAAGCAACATTTTGAACCTTATCTGGATTGTCCCTGGAACAATGACTGATTATTTATACAAAATATATTATGAATTGAACTGGTTTGGTTTCTTTAGTTATAAGAAGCCAGGTGCCTCTCCTCTTTCTTTGTAAAAGTAGGGAACTTAGGCATGAGAAACTGCATACAGCAAACTTTTTTTCATATTTGTTCACTTTGCAGAATTTTCTTCCTCTTAAAAAAATTCTTCCTTATATGAAGTAATTCTGGAAAGGGATTGGCAGAGGATACATGGGAAATGTGAGTGATGTAACAATAGCAGATATTAGTAAAAATATTTTAAAGATAAAATAGTATTATAATGCTTATCATTTAGGCAAATTATAAATTCACTGTTTATTTGAATTTCTTCAATGCACTAAAAAGCTGTGATAAATACTGCAATATTTGGATGTTCCTTGAAGTTCTACTGGAGTCTTTAGACTCTAGAGCCAAAATTTTTAATCCTTTTTTGCATCATAAACTCCTTTGGGAATCTAGCAAAATCTATAAACTCTTTCCCAGAGTAGTTTTTAACAGCATAAAAGAAAATATATGATTGCAGAGAAAATCAATTATATTGAAATGCATTTATCAAAATATTATAAAAATAAGTTGATGGATAATAAAAATAATCTCTGGTATAGAATCTTCAGTTATAAAGTCTATAATTCTCCTGAAGTGAAAAATGGGCAGCCTTTTCCACCTGAAGCAGAAAAGCATACTGAGGGAGAGACAAGAAGCAACATATGCTGGGCAAGTCAAATCACTATTACCACTTTAATCATCAGCTCTCTTGACCTTAAGTCCAAGAACTTTGGGGAATAATAGTAAACCACGAAAACCATGTCTAGGTCAGTTCCCACAGTAATCATTGAAAGATGAAGCACTGTGGAGATAGGGGCCCACCTTCCTCAAGACCACCAGCACCGACTGTTGGCCAACTACCACCAACAGTAATGGAAACCCCAGGGCTTGAGCATTCCCTAGACCTCATAGCCATAATTGAGAGAGAACTGCTGTTAAGGAGTCAGTCAGGGGCAGCTAGGTGGGGCAGTGAATAGAGCACTGGGTCTAGAGTCAGGAGTAAGGAGGACCTGAGTTCAAATCAGACCTCAGACTCTTAATATTTACTTAGCTAAGTGACCTCACTTACCCCCATTGCTTTGCAAGAATAAAAAAAAAAAGAAGGGGTCAGTCATCCCTACCATTTGCCAACCTCTTGCCACTTTCAGTGCAGACAAGACAGTTTAGCTGAAGTAAGAGAGGAAGTAATATGTTCCAGGTAAGTAGGCTATTGCCAACTTGACTACTATTTCTCCTCAGTCTCTGCTGGAGATAGCCCTGGACCTTGAATCTAAGAGCCTTAGGAATAGCAAAACTTCCAGTACAGGTGACTATAATCCTGGGAAGTAACCCATATGGAGTTGCAACCTGTTGACTACTCCTAGAGGTGTTACGGACACATCTATTGTCAACCAAAGTCTTTGTTAGCATCAAATGATTCAGCAATAGAAACTGATATAATTTTACTAGTGGAAATGAATTAAAGTAGAAGCATTGTTATCTGCTTTGCCACTACACCTCAAGCATCAAATTCAAGGAACTTTTTTTTATCTATCTTGCAAACTGAAAGTTTTAATGTGTTGTCTCTCTCATTAGAACGTGAGTTCCTTGAGATCTAGAACTGTTCAACTTTTCTATTTCTATCTCCAATAATTAGCATAGTGCTTTGTACATTCATTCTTGGGGTTATTAACTGAGCTGGTGAGAAAAGTCTACCAACAGAATATTCCTTTTGTGTTTCTATGTTATCAGTATATATGCCATCTAAGAACACTGGGAAAGAAGTATTAAATTTATTCTCTTACCCTGCAATGATGGTGCAATGTTCCTTTAGCAGAACAGCAAAACCAGGAGAACTGAAATAATCTAACAAGAGTATATTCTTGGTAAGGAAGCTTTATTGTTAATGGGGATAAGGCAGGAAGTCCTTTTTCTTTCAACTCATTTAAAATATGTATAAAAGATTTCAATTTAATTTTCTTTCATGGTAAGCTATATAGATTAAATGCAACTGGATCTTTCAGTTATACTTGAAATTAGGGGCTATATTAACATTCAATTCAACAAAACTTTATTCAGTCATTAAGTACAGGACAGCTTATGGGGATAGGTAAAATTGGAAGTAAAAAGATACAAAATCACTGAGTGAAATACAAGGTTAAAAAAGACACACTACCCTACCTTCACTGAGTTAACATTACTTCTGGACCCTGTCATGACTACACAGTTCTCTCTCCCTTGCTTGCCTCTGTATAACAAAAAATTGCTATCTCTTAAAGAACTCCAACTAGATTGGGTTCTAGTTAAACAATGTTTATAGCTGTGCTGATTTATCATTAGAGATAATCTGCTTTAGGAGAAAGAAAACTAGCCTTGAAGTCAGGAAGAGGGTTTCAAGTTTTATCTTTGGCAGCATGACTGGGCAAAGTATGCAGACTCTCAGTGCTGCAGGCAACACTCTAAAACTAAGTTGCAGAATGGTTGGGACTCTGCCTTAGTGGAAGGAATGAACTCATGCTTCCTGAGTTTTCCTAGATAAAGGAATTCAAAGATACAGAAAAAAAAGGTAGTCATTAAGCATTGAGTATGGTGTTGGCAAAATCTGATGCCATACGAATTTATCCCTATTTAGGAAAATGGGGAGATAACTTTAGAAAACAATCAATACTATAAAATGATGAATTGGCCTAGATATCTGAGTTCTAACACATTTCGTTTAGAGAAAACATGGGACGACTTAAACACATACAGGACCTGCACTCTAATTCTCTTATATCATTTACTTTCTGTTTGACCTGGAACAAATCTCAAATTCTCTAGGTTTTGCTTTTCTCATTTGCAAAGGAGGTAGGGGTGGGGGATGCTGGACTGGACAACCTCCTTCTACCTTAACATTTTACTTCCTTCTTATTTTCTACTTCAAATGACCATGTTTAAACTGCTCATCCTCCAAAGGAGAATTCACCTTTGTGGTGTGATAGGGTGACATGATGTCCTGCCTACTTGCCTTAAGACAACTAGAGGGACACAATGATACATCATTGTGTGATGGAGTGGACTGTCACTACCTGCAAATGCAATTGGATGTTACCACAGGCTTAATGAGGTTTGGGGACAGCTCCATTTCACTGAAGGATTATCTATTGCACATTATAGGAAAGCCCTGCCAGAAATGGTTTTGTCCCAGAGAAGATTTAGGAAGGATGACATTCAATTGCTAGTCATGGAAAGGTGGAAGAAGGCTGATTTGTAAAATGGTTCTTAGTAGTAGTGGAGTATAGTGATCAGAATTTTCTGAATCCTTTATCGATCCGAGAGAGGGATTTAAGAATGATGCTGTTCCTACAGTATGGGAAATTGTGCCCCTGATCAATGTCTGATAATGAGGCAGAGCAGCATCACAGAGAGAGCATAGTCTATTAAGTTAGGAGATTTGAATTCAAATCTCGACTTCACCATTCTATTACTGCTTGCCTTTGGACAAGTCACTTAATGGGGTGGGGAGGAGAATTGGAGGTTGGACTTAGATGTTCTCTATAATCCCTTCTAACTCCAACAACTCTCTGATTTTCTAATTCTCAGTATGAACACAATGACCTCATTCTCATCCTGATGGTCCTTCCAATTTGTAGCAAGGAAACAAGATGTACAGTACAGGATATGGCAGAGACAAACAAAGCCACTTCCCCCTTTGTCTTTAAATATGAGCTTTTCAAAGGAGGGATCAGTGTTATCCAAACCATAACTAGAATGAGGTACTGTGAATTGATTTGATAAATTATAAAGGAAAGCAGAAAACCAGACTGATGGCAAAAATATGTTTAAACCATAAAATAATCCAGAATGAACAATAGGGAAATGTATAAAAGAATGGGATATTTTTTGCTTGACATCAGAATTTTTTTCCCTCCCTACCACCTCCCTCAAAAAATATTTTTAAAATGAAGTTTTGTCTTAAAAAGAAATTTAGTCTTGAATACCTTTGGGAAAAAACCTTATTGAATATTTGTAATTTGAGGAAAATCCCACTAAAGAACAGAATATTATAATGGAATGAGTACTGATCATATTTATCTTCAAAACATCTAATTTCAAAACCAGATTCTGACACTTATTTTCTGTGTGACCTTGGTTTAGTTCCTTTCTCTGGCTTCACATTCTTCATCTGTAGGATGAGGTTAGATGGTGGTCCTTTTCAATTCTATGTTCCAAATAATAAAATACAAGCTGGACCACTTCTCTTATGGGAAAATACAGATGAATTTTTATAGTTTATATTTGAAAAAAAAGTCATTTTGAGACCTAAGTCCTCTTTTTTTTTTTTTTAACTCTAACCACAATGAAATAGGTTCTGGTTGAGTGGTTAGAGGAAAAGCATGGAAATTCAGAGATAAGAATAAAAACCTACCTTTTACTCATTCAGTTACATTTTGATGTATGAATGTGACTTTCCCCATCATATATTCACAGATATTTCCGATGTTGTGGAAATTATAGGGCTTTAATTCAAACTGGGAGGCAGAGGATGATGGGGCGGGGGGGAGTGAATGGTGGTGGCAGCAGCTTCATGGCTCAGTGAGCCAAACCCTGGGCTGGGCTCTCAGCAGTGCAGCTTCAGGAGGCCAACATCCTTTAAGGTAACGGCTCTCTTTTAGCAGGCAACAATGTGACTACTTAACCTGAGAGAACAGCTTCACTCACCTCCCCATTTCGATTTTTTTCTAATTCTAAAATTAAAATTATAAGACTGACCTAACTTAAAAGTGTTTCTGTATTGGGGAAGACAAGAAACTAGTTAAAAAATGATTCTCAAATTTTAAAGTGCTAAATAAGGTTTTTTTTCAAAGTTTTTCAGGTCTGCAAAAATAATCTATTTGGCCTGCATAATTTGCATTCACTCTGCCCACACTCATGTTGCTGCCCTAGTCCATTGCCATCTGTCTTCTACTATTCCTCAGAGAACTAGGGTGGGAGAAAATAGTCTCTCTGTCGCACATACACTGCATTTCTCACAAGCACAGATTTCCATGAACAGCAAATAAAAAGGCAAAAAGAAACAGAGGTTGGGACTATTGTAAATTCCTCTGGGATTCAATGCTTGACTAACTGTAGGTCCCCTTACATTTTTTTTTTAGACTCAGATTAATGGGCAGAGGTTTATTCTCGTGACTGAACTAAGCTAAGCAGATCCTACTTTTAGAAAAGTCAATATGTATATGAAAATTCAAATTTACTAGGCAGATAAAAATGTATATTAAATAAATATTTGAACCCCTACATTTCATTATGTTCATTATACCTTATAGGAAATTGATAAAATATTAATGATTCCTTTGAATGAAAAATGCCTATCTTAGATTTAAACTGTGATTTGCCATTTGCAAATTTGAATTTTATAGAACCTCAGCTCCTCTATGCTTCATTTTCCTCATCTGCAAAATGAAGGGGTTGAAGTAGATATCTCTACCATCTTTACTTTAGAGATTTTACATTCTGATTTTAAATTCTTGTAGGGATTTCTTACTACAAGTGGTTCTTCTCTTCTTCCCTACTCCCTCCAGGAAGAAACCATGCACTTCAGTATCTACCATATGATAGTGGAGATCTACAACTTCCCTGATAAGCCATAGATTCACAAGGTTTCAAAACATAAAATGGTATTTATTTAAACAAAAAAGATCAGACAGCTTTGCACCTAATAGGCCACCTTCTTATAGGATCCTCCCCTCCCCTCCCCTCCCCTCCCCTCCCCTCCCCTCCCCTCCCCTCCCCTCCCCTCCCCTCCCCTCCCCTCCCCTCCCCTCCCCTCCCCTCCCCTCCCCTCTTGCAGGAGTGTGTATTTAAAACTTCTAACTTACCTCTGTCCTCACTTTTATGTCTTCTATTTCTGCCTTGATTCACCACATCCTTACTCCAGCCTCATACTGTATTTTCCTGTCAGTCTTCTTTTTGGTAGGCTTTGGGTAGGCTTCCAGGAGACAAAGGGATTACTACTCTATTATTTGTACTTTGCCAATTCTTCTAAGCAAAGAACAGGAAGAAAGTGACTGAGGGCCACAGCAAAATGAAATTTTCTGTTACATCTTCATAAAAACCCATCCTGAATTTTAAAATGTACTGATATTAAACAAAGATTTTCAAAGCTACAGTGACCTGCAAACTCAACATTTTAGATCTTTAAAGAGAAAACATTTAAAATGCAATATCCTTTTGCTTCAATTATTTGTTTTACATGATTTTTCACTGTATTGCAAGATTTTGGCACATACTTTTTAATTTTTCCTTAAGAAACTTGATATCATGTGAGAGAGGAAGTTTATCTGGCAAACAGTTCATTTTTCTATGTCTGGCATTGATTACTGTTTTTTTTTCTTATTACTATTCTAAATTTAACAGATATCAAATAAATTAATATTATAATATACATAGTCAAATAGAAAAATAAAATATCATGCATGATGACTTATTTTTAATATAATAAATAATATTATACATCAAATATGTGATTCCTTTATCTTCTGTGCATTTAAAAAATCTTTAGTGATTTTCTCTCTCTCTCTCTCTCTCTCTCTCTCTCTCTCTCTCTCTCTTTCCCCCCCTTCTCCCTGTTCTCTTCCTTTTCCTTTTCCTCCCCCTTCTTTTCTTCCCATGTTGTCAGTGTTAAAAAAAAAAAGACTTTATTTTGTGTCATTGTATCAGGAGGTGGATAGCTTACTTTGTCATAGGCCCTCTAGAATTGTGGTTGGTCATGTTGTTGTTCAAATTCTTAAGTTCTTTAAGCCTATTTTTCTTTACAATGTTGATTTTTTATTAAATTAATTTTTAATGAACAAAAATAGATTTTCCTGGTGTCATCTCTTCCTTCTTGAAAAAAGAAAGAAAAACAAAATCCTTGTGACAAAAATGTTTAGTCACACAGAGCAAATTGGCTACGGTCTAAAAATAAGTTTCATTCTACTCCTTGAAACTATAACCTCTCAGAAGATGGGCAGCATATTTCATCATAAGTTCTCTGTAATCATGGTTGGTGATTGTATTGATCAGAGTTGTTTATCTTTACTATGTTATTGCACAAATTGTTGGCCTGCTTTTTTTGCTCACTTCATCTGCAACATTATAAAAATTTCTCCAGATTTCTTTCAACTTGTTTTCCCCCATAATTTCTTATAATTAAGATTATCGCATTGTGTTTATTATACCATATGGGTTATGGAAATTGATAAAATAATAATAATGATAATAATAGTTAATGGAGATTTGGTGGGATATAATTCAGGTAACTTCCCAGGTTATTTATCCTCTTCATTTTGATGAATTTCTTAATTTTTCATGGTATTTTGGTTTGGTACATTGTTATGTATCAGTATAACATCTCCATTTGAAAATTTCTATAGTTTTGGAACAATTCTGCTTCTCACTTGATCAGTCTAGTTCTCAGTTGAAAAAATTGACTAAAAGAGGAGAAATCAGTTTAATCCAGGGTTGTATGGTAAAGATTAGATGTTCTGAGTCAGTCTAGGTGTCTGGAGAAGCATATACATGCGTAACTATTGCTGTCACAAAATGAGTACATATTGAAATTATTGCTTATTCCAAATAATTGACATATAACTATACTCACAATGTTATTGTCCTAAAAAAAGAGGGGGGGAGCTTGTTCATCTTAAAGAAACCTGTTAGGATTATAAATTTAGAGTGGAAAGTGCCTAAGAGGGCATTCAACCAATTCTTTCATTTTACAGACAAGAAAACTATGGTCAGGGAGGACTAAATAAATTGCCCAATGTCACATTAGCAGTAAGTGACAAAACTGGTATTTGAATATATGTTCCCTAGATTTCAATTTCACCACTCTTTCCTTTGCATAAAGTACATTATGCACTATTGATGGAGCTCTTCCTTCTTCCTTTTTTTTCTTCTTTCCTTCTTCCTTTATTCCCTACCCCCCCCCTTTTCTTAGTACAGAGTAGTGGGAAAAAGAAAAAGAAATTACTCTGTAATTGGAAAACTTAAGAAACAGAGTATATTGTAGCCTGAGATAGACCTTTGTTTTAGGATCTCAGCTATACCCTTAATTTTGTTTGACTATATTGTTATTTAAAGAGCTTGGTTTTTCTCATCTACAAAGATTACAAAAACATCATAAATGATCAGTATAGAGTAAAATGATACACTAATTACATTACTGATTTTTTAATGGCTCTTACAAATGATTCTATGATAAACATTTATCTTAAGTAGAGCAATATGGTATTCACTCAGCTCTTGGACACATTATGACTGATGGGTGGGTGAATGAACAACCTAGAGAATCCCAGCCTAGAGTGACTTTGCAGCTGGGATGGCCCGGTTGTTGGTCAAGATAGGGAATGTGAACCAATGAAAAGAAAAGCTGAACAATCACCAATGTGCTTTGAATGTATCCCAGCCATGACTGCACTGCCCAAAGGGAAGAATACAGTAGTGTCTTCCTTGGCGCTCAAGCTGTGGCTTTATTTAGCATTTGGACAAGCAGCACAGGCAGCTGCATCTCTTCAATGCATGCTTTCTAGTTGTTGAGTGGGCTGAACACTGTTGCTGGGAGCTGGCGGACTGGAGGAACATTGGAGATGGGGGAGGGAAGAAACTGGGGCTGTTCCTGGGATCCTGAGTCTTCCAATTCCCTGACAGGTGCTATGGAACAAGGAGCAAAGACCAGTCACCCCTCCCCCCTTGCCTATCCTCCCAGTCCTGGCTGTAATGTCTGACAGTTACTTGTTTCTTTGGGGTCATGTTTTTATTCCCAAACAAAGGACCCTGGCAGAGTCAACACTAGCTATAGTTTACCCTATTTTTGTCTTGAGTTTCATAAAGAAGTGACAACAAAAATCCTGACTTTGCTAAATTACTAGTACAGACAGAACTGCCAAGATAGAGTTAGTATTATTTCAAATCGAAATATTTTTTTCTCAATTGATATTTTATTTTTCCAATTACATGATATGAAAGTTTTTCAGCATTCATCCACATGCATATGCATATTTTTAAGTTACATGATTTCCTTCTATCCCCCACCTCCCAATGGTAAACAATCAGATGAATATTGTATATACACATTTGTGTTTAACATGTTTACAGATTAGTCATGAGGAATTTGGATTAAGGGAAAAGAAAGAACACCATGAGATGGGAAAGAAGTACATAAGAGAAATTTTTTCAAAAAGTGAATGTAGTGTTCATTCAGATTCTGTAGGATTTTTTATTTTGTTTTGTTTTTCTTTCTCTGGATGGGGATAGCATTGTCCTAAACTGTTCTCCTAGGGTTGTACTAGCTCTCTGAACTGCTGA
The DNA here is from genome assembly GCF_037893015.1 of Macrotis lagotis. Classification (NCBI taxonomy): domain Eukaryota; kingdom Metazoa; phylum Chordata; class Mammalia; order Peramelemorphia; family Peramelidae; genus Macrotis; species Macrotis lagotis. The sequence goes on from NC_133666.1 coordinate 252,245,115, forward strand.
AAGGAGCTTCATCCATCAAGGTTGACCAACTCAAAATGATGTTGGTAATGTGTACAATGTTCCCTTGGTTCTACTCCTTTTGCTCTCAATTCTAAATACTTTTTCTAAATGACTTATTAGAATGGGTAGGACAGGTTGAAAGATCCTACTTTGAGGAGTTGTAATTTCTATTTCTAGGTATTTATAAGATTCAAAACTCTAAGGAATTTAGGGGAATGAATCATTGACAGATTTGGATCCATCATTCAACTCCTAGACCCAGAAAGGAGAAATGACTTGTCACCAGTTATTACAGGTTGTAATGAAATCTGTAAGAATCAGAGCAAGGATTTGAACTCAGGTTTTCCGACACAAAAAAGCAAGGTTCTTTCTCTTATACAAAAATTTGGACTTTTGTTAATTTGATAGGCAACACTTAATTTGCAATTGTTGATACACATATTTGGCACTGAATATGTCAGTTGGCTGTTGCAGCAAAGGGATGTTTAATAAGATAAAATTTAGCTCTAAGGAACCTAGGTATGCATGAGTGTGCAGAATAAGGTAAGAAATTATGTACACATATACAAGTCTGGCTGCCACCACAAAGGAAGCTAGGAAAATTTTTATAATGATAGGCTATATAAGAATAGAAATGAAATGCTTTTCTTTGCTTAAAAAACAATTCCCACTGCCACATTGGTTTGGTTCTTTATCGAAGAAGACCAAAATGACATCACTATGTTTGAGACAAATTACAGTGTGTCTGACTGATCAGACCAATATGAGCTTGGAATACTCTACCACAGGTCAGGCACAAATAGTCCATGTGAACACCTGGAGTGGGCACACTAAACTCATTTATGTCACATTTCCTTTGAGCAGCTTCAATTCAACCTTTCTCAAAGAGTGCACACCCCACTGATGAGAGAAGGCCATGTTGGGTGGCCCTGTGCCAGTGTCTCCTATGCTGTACGATCATTTTTTTAGGGCTTTTTTGTAAGGCAAATGGGGTTAAGTGGCTTGCCCAAGGCCACACAGCTAGGTAATTATTAAGTGTCTGAGACCAGATTTGAACCCAGATACTCCTGACTCCAGGGCTGGTGCTTTATCCACTGCACCACCTAGCCACCCTTTGTACAATCACTTTTAAAGTTCTTAAGAGAGAAATTCAGTGTGTCCCAGTATCGTTTCTTCTGACCCCTTGTGAATGCTTTCCCAGTGTGAATTCTCCATAGAATAGTCTTTTTTGACAAGCACATATCTGGCATTCTAACAATGTGTCCAGACTATTGTAACTGTATTCTCTGTAGTAATGTTGGAATGCTAGGCAGTTTAGCTCAAGAAAAGACTTCAGTGGATCTGGTATCTTCTCCTGTCAGGTGATCTTTAGAATCTTCCTAAGACAGTTTAAATGGGAGTGGTTTAGTTTCCTGATGTAGAACTGGTAGAGTTTTCATGGGCATCTAACAATGAAGTCAGCACAACAGCTCTCTAGACCTTTAATTTGGTAGTTAGTCTAATACTTCTCTCTCATACTTTCTTTCTGAGCCTCCCAAATACTGAGTTAGCTCTGGCAATGTGTATGTCAACCTCATTGTCAACATGCACCTCCCTGGAAAGAACACTGCCAACATAAGTGAACTTGTCCACAGTACTCAAAACATCTCCATTTGCTTTAATCAATGGTTCTACATATGGGTGGTGTTAGCTGAGGGAGCACCTGTGTTTTCTTGGTGTTAATGGTTAGACCAAAATTAGCACAAGCATTAGAGAACTGATCCATGCTTTGTTGCAACTTAGCTTCAGAGGTAGTCTTGAGTACACAATCATCTGCAAACAGAAGATCATGCACTGATACTCCCTCTACTTTGGTCTTGGTTTGTAGCCTTTTCAAGTTGAAGAATTTGCTGTCAGTGTGGTAGCTGGTCTTGAGACATCCTCAGTGAAGGCATTTGATAATATGGCTGAAAACATTATGCTAAAATGCATGGGAGCAAGGACATATCCTTGTTTCACTCTATTGGTGACAGAAAAATCTCAAGAACATTGTCCACTATCCAGAACCTGGGCAAGCATGCTGTGATGAAATTGATGTACAATACTGATGAACTTCTCTGGGCAACCAAATTTTGACATAATTTTCCATAAACTTTCATAATTGATGGTGTCAAAGACTTTGGTCAGATCTACAAATGTTGTATATAGACCTCTGCTCTGTTCCTGGCATTTTTCCAGGACTGGCATTTTTCCCTTTCTGAAGCCACACTGGCTTCTCATCTTCCAAGTGAAGGATAAGTCTATTGAGAAAGACTGACAAGAATCTTGCCAGCAATGATCAAAAGAGAAACACCCCTATGACTTTCACAGGACAAATCTTCCCTTTACCTTTATAGAGATGGACAATAGAGGCATCCTTGAATTCTTGGGGGATAACCTCTTCATGCAATATTTCCGGGAAATCTTCAATCAGGTTTTGGATGAACAATGGACCCCCTCCCATTATAGATCTCAGCTGGCATCAGTGCTTTGCTACTTGAAAGGAGCCTAATGGCATTCAAACCTCTTCTTCAGTTGGAACTTCAGCTAGGGAATGGTTGGCTTCAACCTGAGGTAAACAGTCAATGACTTCTACATTGATTGGTGATGATCTGTTAAGAAAACTATGAAAGTGTTCAGCCTATCTCTTTAAGATCATGTCCCCATGGTCCCAATGTGGATTCATCAGCACTGAGTAGTTCAGATGCACCATAGTTCCTTGCCCATAAATAGCCATCAGGGTATCATAAAAACATTTTGGTTTGTTACTGTCTGCAGAAACCTGAACTTTATCTGCCTTCTTTTTGAGCCAAGAATTCTGCATCTCTCTAAGTTTCACTTGTACTTTACTTTTGATGGAGTTAAATGCTGCCTTCTTAGACATGAATGGAGGTATCTAGGTAGTAAAGTGGAGGGTAGCTAGTTGGTACAGTGGATAGAACACTGGTCCTGGAGTCAGGAGAACCTGAGTTCAAATCTAGCCTCAGACATTTAATAATTACCTAGTTGTGTGGCCTTGGGCAAGTCACTTAACCCCATTGCCTTGCAAAAACAAAAAAGAAAGGGACAAACCATCCTACTGGTAAACCCTATCGAGGTTTTGTTTTTCATTTAGCAGCTTCTGTATTTTCCCATCATTTTTATCAAACCAGTCTTGGTGTTTGTGAGTGTTCTGGCCCAGATTAGTAAATGCAGTGTTGTAGACCACTCTTTCTCTGCTCCACTATTGCCAACTATGTTTTGGCTCTTTTTCCTCCAAGTTAGCAATAAAGTATTTCAGCTCAGAGAGACACTTTAATCTCTTGACCTTAATTCTCCTAGTATTCATTTTGCTTTGGGGCACAGCTTTGGCTGAATATTAATATTTAGCTTAGAGAGGATAAGTCTGTGATTAGTCCAGCACTCTGCACCACATATTGGCTTTGTCACTCTCACATCCTGTCTATCTCTTCACCTTACAATCGCATACATAGTCTATTAGATGTCATTGTTTGCTATGAGGATGCATTCAGGAAGTGTTGTTGTGTTTAGGTAAACAGAAGACAGTATTTGTGATGAGAAGGCCATGAGATAAACAAGTCTCCAGTAAAAGGTGACCATTACTGTTGCTGTTTCCAACTCTATTCCTCTCAAGGACTCCCTGCCATGTCTGATAATCTGAGCCTACTCTGGCATTAAAGTCACCCAGAATTATAAACTTATCCCCTTTGGTACATTAATAATAAGGGTCTCTAGGTCTTCATAAAATTTTTCTTTAACTTCATCAGTGTTTGTCTCAGTGGGAACATGAGCACTGATGATGGTAGCATGGAATATTCCTGGAAGAGGCAATTTCATTGTCATGAGCCTGTCATTCACTCCTTTTGATAGGCATTCAAGAATGTTGACTAGATTAGTTTTGATTGCAAAACCTACCTTGGCTTCATGGTGAATCCCCTCACTATGACTATTCCAGAAAAACATGTATCCAGCTCCAACTTCAGTCAGCTGGCCTTCATTTGCCAACCTTTTTTCACTCAGGACTGCTATTTGGATGTGAGTTCTCTTGCAACAAGAGTTGTTCATCTTTCAGGTCTATTAGATCTTATGTTGTCTATGAATGTACACCCATTCCATGCACTGGTGGTGAGTGGAATCTTCTTTGAAGAAGGTTTGTAGATTTTTTGTGTATCTACCAAATTGTGGGATCACTGCCTGCTGCAGTAAGGAAGCCAGGGTTGGGTATACAGGCAATTTTTAGGGTACCTTTTCTAGCCCCTTCCTCACATCAGGAGGTGAGGAGTGTGATCCTTAAAAGGATTGCTTAGTCACGCAAAAGGCTGCTGAATCCCACTGCTGCTTTCAGTGGGGAAATGACCTTATGGCCTGGGCTGCCTGTGTGTAGGGTTGTGACTACAGCTTTGAGAGTATCTGCACCTGCTGCTTCATCACTTCCCTGGTGCCACGGATCTTTGAGGAACGGTTATGGGTGATGTCTTTCGTTGCATGTGGAAACTGGAATTAACTGAGTTAGAGCTGCATGAAGTTATCTGTCTCACTCTCTCTTCCTAAATCATCATGATCTAGCATGGCAAGACAGAGTCAAGAAAACTGGTGCCACATTAAGGAAGTTTGAGTCTATTGTATACAATTTTCTGAAAACTATTGACTTTGAAAAAGAGGAAATATTTAACCTCAAAGACATGCTCAAAACATGGTTAGTTCTTCTGCCTACCCCAATTTATTTTTTGACTCCACCCCCTGCTTTTAGAATGTTACTTTACTTGCTATGCTGGATCAGGAGTAGGAGAAATGGATTCAAATCTAGTCACTTTTATTCATTTCTTCTGGATCTCAGTTGCCTCATCTACAAGATAAGGATGAATTGTACTATTTCTGAGACCTCTTTCAGCTCTAAATATTACTGATTCTATGAATTCCCCATATTAGAAACCTAATTAAAGATTTTTTAAAGCTAAAACTAGACCTTAAAGACAAATTTCCTCTTTCTGCATGTAAAATGCATTATAAATCATAACAGACTATGTATAAATTCTGTCTCCTTTCATCATCATTATCACCAAATTTGCTCTTCTTACATTTTTTGAATTCAAACTATAGGGATATTCAGGGCTAAAGAGATAACATGTAGATCATTCTATTTCAACAGGGTTTTGATTTCTTCTGCTAGGTTACTATAGTTTAGAAGTGCTTCATTCTACATAGCTTGGAGATTAACTAGTCAATTTGGCAGCATCTATTGAAAACTATTCTTTTTTATTAATATTTTATTTTTCCAATTACATGATATGAAAGATTTTTCAACATTCATCCACTTGTATATTTATAAGTTGCATACTATTCTTCCACCCTCCCTCCCCTCCCCTCCCCACAGTAGTGAACAGTCTAGTGAATGTTGTATGTGTACAATTAAGTTTAATATATTTACATATAAAGTCATTTTGTGTATGAGGAATTAGGTCTAAGGGAAAGGAAAGAAAACCATGAGACTTGAAGGAAAAACATAAGAGAAATTTAAAAAAAAACGAAAATAGTGTTCATTCAGATTTTGTGGCTTTTTTGTTTTTGTTTTTTTTTAACTGGATGTGGATGACATTTTTTTTAGGTTTTTTTCAAGGTAAATGGAGTTAAGTGACTTGCCCAAGGCCACACAGCTAGGTAATTATTAATGTCTGAGGTTGGATTTGAACTCAGGTACTCCTGACACCAGGGCTGGTAGCCACCCTGGATAGCATTATTTATAACAGGTCTCCCAGGATTATCCTAGCTCTCCAAACTGCTGAGAGGAGTTGCATCCATCATAGTTGATCAACTCACAATGCTGCTGTTAATGTATACAAAATTGTCTTGGTTCTGCTCCCTTCACTCAGCATCATTCACGTAATTATTTCCATGCTTCTCTAGAGTCTAACCATTCATGGTTTCTTATAGAACAATAGTACACCATAACTTTCCTATACCATAACTCATTCAACCATTCCCCAATAGATCCCCTCAATTTTCAACTCTTTGATGCTATAAAAAGATCTGCTAAAAATAATTTGGAGTACATGGAATTTTCCCCATTTTTTATGATTTCTTCTGGATATAGGTCTAGTAAAGGGTATGATCAATTGAAAATAATATTCTTTTTAGGGTTTTTTTTTTGCTAGGCAATGGGGTTAAGTGGCTTTCCCAAGGCCACACAGCTAGGTAATTATTAAGTGTCTGAGACCGTATTTGAACCCAAGTACTCCTGACTCCAAGGCCAGTGCTTTATCCACTACACCACCTAGCTGCCCCTGAAAACAATATTCTTAACATTTTTGTAGACCAACATTATAATTTGGTGATTATGGGCAATATATTTGTCTGGAATAGTGTTCCCATAACAATAGAACTTATTTGTTAAGTTTTCAAGGTGATTTTGAGATCTTCATTTGTAGTATGAGAATTTGTCATCTCTTAATCATGAAAGATAACTTTTGATGTATAAGTCTATTCACCAGGCAGGTATACTAGAGCCAGTTCATATCAGCTAGGGAAATTGCTCAATTGTTCAATTTTCAGTGTGGATAGATATTACAGATACTGCAAACCAGAGCTTGATTTGGGGAGGAGAGGGTAAAAAAAGGAAAAAAAAATTTAAAAGAAATTTACTATGTAAATTATATATATATGTAATATATATATAAATGGAATTGCAAATTGAATCTAGAGATTTTGAGTTTCATGTGCAATCTTTTTTATTCTACTATTTCATAGCTTCTTTTATGCTATAATTTTGTTTAAAAAAAAGTAATGGAAAAAATGGTAATAATGTAAATTAAATTTAAAAATGTAGCTTGCATTTTTATTTCCCCTTCCCCTAGAAAGAAAGTTGTCTAACTTTTACCAGCATTTTTCTTGCTAACAGCTTAGGTCTTACTAGATATTAGGTTCTAAATTTTCAGGACCTTTAATTGACCCTATTTATTTCCTTATTTAATGGATGACTGGCTAATGACTGAAGTGAGATTAGGGTGGGGTGCAGCCCTTGAAGTAGGTATAGATATTCTCTGCTTCTAATCCAATAATGAGTAGAGACTTGATAAACCTTTTTGTCTTCTGTTTCAGTAGAGAGCCAGAAGGAATGATGATGACTCCTAAGTTACTGAGCTAGAAATGTCACATACAAATGGAATGATCCAGTGGTAGGATTCAAACAAACTAACAACTGGCCCTAATGAACATTTTAAGTATACAAAGAGATTTATCATATCATGCATTTAATACTCAAATAAGAACAATAAAAGAAGTATACAAAACTAGATTATGTCATATTACTCACAATAACCAAATGTATTCTTAGGGAGCAAAAGCAAACTTGTGGTCACAAGCAACCAATGTTGAAACATATACAGAACCAAAACTCATTCAACCTATTCTAATATTTTTTTTCTTCTACTTCCATGACTTCTGAAATGGGCAATAAGATAACCCTTGAAATCTATATTTCTCCTTTTTTTAATGGTAATACTTTTATTATCTGTTTTTTAAATGCAATGAATTTTTTAAACCAAATTCACAATATGTCGAGCAAATGAACACATTTTCTTACATGAAGTCTGAAATGATTATTTCACTTATTTCACCTAATGAACATCCATCACTTCTTAGCATAAATGCTCAACAGAAAAAAAGTGAATCACAAAGAAATAGTGTTTACATAATTCTGAATTATAAACAATGAACTTCTACTGACTCCTTAATGATAATTCCTATTAACATATGTGAATTGACTAATCTGGATGGATGATCATAAGGGATAAAAAAATCCTGATTTATATTTGCTGGTTTTCCCTTCACTGCAGATTCTGAATGTTCAAAATATCCTTGATGTGGTCTTTTTCATTTTCATAAAAGGCATGCGAGGATGGTATGTAGAAAGATGAGTATGTGTGTATTTTAAAGAAAAGAATACTTAACTTAGTTGTCCATTCAAAATAGCCCTCTACTGAACCTATTGAATCATATCATCTTTAGGATAATTACTCAATCCTTCCTCTGATTAACCTATCCTCAAAGAATTTGTTCTGAAATATTCTAAGGTATACTTCTTACTCATAAATTTCCACACCTGTAATCATAAGGATATTTTCTTTCATTCTCAGAACATTTCTTATAAGACTTTGTCCATTCTCCTCATTAGAGGTTCATCAACTTCCAAAAACATTTTTCTTCATAATTCTCCCTTTTCCTATGGACAACAATCTCTGCTATTCTGACTTAGTAAAAATGTGCTGTGATTAAAAAAAAAATCTTTGAGCAAACTAGTCAACTTCAGAATCTACCCCATCTCACAGACCATGAAACATTTTATACTTTAGTTTTCCATATGAGAGGGAATCAAATGGCAATCAGTGGACACAATACCAAAGTTATATCCTTTTGGACCCTATCAAAGCCTATAACCCAGTTCTAATATTGGCTTCATTGTCCAGCATCCCACCTCATGATGCAATGAATGATATGTAGAAGAAACCCCTAAATTCCCACTGAAAAAAAGGAGCAGCTTTTTTTGTTTTTTTTCCCCTCACTTTTCACATATGTAAAGAAAGAAATCACACTATAATTTTGAGAGAATTAATGAATGTGTCAAGAATATATGGAAGTACTCTATAAATGATGTATTCCATTAATGCCATTTTGATACATAGTAACCTTTGCAACTCTTTTCCTCCTTCTGCTCCTCCTATGAAATCTATATTTCTATTGGTTCATTGTGTCTCAGTTTCCTATTGGTTTCATCATTCAGTGAACACCAGCACACTCATACTATCTCTGGGGAATTTTGGGCATAATGCAAAGCAGAAACAAATGTCAGCTTGTCACCCCTTGGTTTTTTGGCATGTTTTCTCCTTACATTATATGTTTGTTTACTGAAGTAACAAAAACAAGAGTATTCAAATATAGTATTTCATTAAAGCTATAATGAGTTTTAAGAAAGGAATAAATAAATATTACAAGCATAGTTCTGTCAATTTTCTTTTCACCTATGGACAGAATGAACATTACTATGGGTGCCTAGAAAATTATGTTGTGCAGATGAATATTAAAAAAAAGAGTAAGGGAATGTAAATTTGTGATTCCTACATTAGGCAGCTGCCTAGGCACCACCTTAGAGATAATCCCGATTTCAAGGACCATTTTAACAACTGGTTTGCCAAACTCAAAATTGAGTATTGGTTCTGACAAACTGGTGCAAACCAGATGAATTGCTCGTCTGGAGTAATCCATCCCTGCTTGGATCTTTTTTGCTTTTTTTTTCCTAGTATCTACTGATGAGAAACTACTTTGAAATGCTAGATAGGAAAGCAGAATTTAGCTACATTATCCCATCAGCTACCACATCTCCAGGAGCATGTGACCCTCCTGGTTTGTTTACTTGTTTACTTGTTTACTTTGTTTTCCCTGATGTTAGTTGAATGAATACCCAGAGATGGAACTGAGGCTACAACTTCATGAACTTTTAGTGGTAAGAAGAGTTATTAAAGGTCACCCTAGCAATCAGTCAGTAGCAATGACCAATGACCTAGAGATGGATGTAGAAAGTCAAATAATCTGAGAATGGAAGTAGCTTCACTTATTCATTTGTTTATTTTTTGCAAGGCAGTGGGGTTAAGTGGCTTGTCCAAGGCCACACAGCTAGCTAATTATTAAGTGTCTGAGGCCAGATTTGAATTCAGGTACTCCTGACTCCAGGGCCGGTGCAATATCTGCTATGCTGTGCCACCTAGCCACCCCTGCAGCTTCACCTATGATCCTTAAAGAGATAGGACCAATTATGAGCTCTAGAAAGACCATTACCTTTGGAGTCCCCAAAATAAGTACACTTAAAAGGAACTTCATGAATACTCAACAAAGGATAAAAAGGACTCTTAGGATCAAGCTTCACATACCCTCAAGACATGTTCTTGAAAACTTTTTTTTTAAAGTTTGAAATCATTCATTTTAGAAATCTTATATATAAGGGACAGTATGTCCTCATTTGGGGGAATTGTTTTGGATCAACTATTAATATTTTATTTTTTACCCAACTGCACAAAAAGACAATTATTAGCATTCATTTAAAAATTTTTTTTTGGATTCCAACTTTTCTCTCTCCCTCTCTCAATTTTCCCCTCCTTGAAACAGAAAACAATTTGATTTTAAGTTATATTTTTACTGATCATGTAAAACAGATTATCATAGTAGGAGTTATGAAAGAATACAGACCCAAAGGAAAAAACACACACAAAAACACAGAAAGTGAAAAACAGTATGCTTTGATCTGTATTCAGACTCCATCAGTTCTTTCTTTAGAGGTGAATTTTTTTATCATGAGTCCTTTGGAATTGTCTTGGATCATTGTATTGTTGAAATAGCTAAGTCATTCATAGCTGATCATCATACAACATAATACATCATCCTGTGAACAGTGTTCTCTTGGTTCTACTTCACTTCTCTTTGGCATCAATTCATGTAAATTTTTCCAGGTTTTACTGAAATCCCCCTGCTTTTTGTTGCTTATAGCACAGTAATATTCCCTTACATTAATATGATACAACTTGTTCAGCCATTCCCTAATTGATAGGCATTTACTCCATTCCCAATTCTTTGCCACCAGGAAAGAGCTGCTATAAATATTTCCATATTTAAAAAAAATTCTCTTTTGGGGGTGGAGCCAAGATGGCAGCATGAGGGCAGGAATTCCTGGAAACTTGTCCCCCCCAAAATCCAAAAGATATCATATTATGACTAGGCAAAATTTAGAGGGGCAGAACTCACAGAAAGACTAAATCATACAATTTCCCAGTTCAAGACAACTTAAAAGATCTGCAGAAAAGATCTGTTTCACCAGGACTAGGGGTTGGAAAGAGCTGCAGCGTGGCCTGGTAGCAACAGGCCAGCATTCCAGGAACAGCCTGCCAGGCGTCTGGTCCCTGGGATGCTTGAGTCCATGGCAACAGGCTGATTTTCAGACCTCATGGCCCAGGTATTGCCAGGGCTGACTTGAAGGGGTGGTGAGAGAACTCTATCCCATCAGAGTAAACCCAGAGCCCTAGCCAGCACTGGCCACAGAGCAGCTCTGCGATGGGAACCTGTGGAATCACCCAGCACTTCTAGAGTTCTTAACCTGCAGATGGTAAGGGGGAGGGGACTGCAGAGGTCTCCCTGCTATGCTTGGGCAGGACTCTGTTGCTTTGCCCATATTCAGATTCAGGGCCAGTCTGGGCCCCCCATTCTACCACAGAGGAGCAGAAACCCTTCTCACATTCCAGGGCAGAGGGGAGGGCTTGTGATTATCCACAGACCAAGGCACAGGCCAGGAGGGCAATCAGAGTCTTTCATAAGACTTTGGAATTGAGGAACTTTTGGGGTGTCCCAAACCCTGCCCCCAAAGCCTTGGAAGTGTGGTAAATTAGTCATAGGCTGAGGAAATGAGCAAACAACAGAAAAAGAAGAACCTGAGCATTGAAAATCATTTAGTCCCATGGAGAATCAAAATACACACTCAGGAGATGACAAAGTCGAATCTTCTATATCACAAGTCTTCAAGGGAAATAGGAAATGAGCTCAGTCTATGGATGAGCTCAGAAAAGTCTTTGAAAAACAACTAAGGGAGGTAGAGGAAAAATTGGAAAGATAAATGAGAGCAATGCAGGTAAATCATGAAAATCAAATCAGCAACTTGGTGAAAGAATTACAAAAAAAAATTGAAGAAATTAACTGTTAAAAACCAGTTTTGGCCAATTGGAAAAAGCAACCCTAAAGGCAAATGAGGAGAAGAATGCTTTAAAAAGCAGAATGGTCAGCTGAAAAAGGAGATTAAAAAAAAACTCTCTGAAGAAAATATTTCCTTCAAATGTAGAATGGAGCTAAAGGAAGCTGATGACTTTGTGAGAAATCAAGAAACAATAAAACAATATCAAAAGAATGAAAAATTAGAAGAGAATGTGAAATATCTCATTGGAAAAACAACTGACCTAGAAAACAAATCCAGAAGAGATAATTTAAAATTTTTTGGGCTACCTGAAACTCATGACCAGGAAAAGAGCCTAGGTTTCATTTTTCAAGAAATAATAAGTAAAATTCTCCTGAGATCATAGAAGCAGAGGGTAAAATAGAGATTGTGGGAATCCGCTGATCACCTCCTGAAAAGAGATTCCCAAAGGAAAAACTCCCAGAAATATTATAGTCAAATTCTAAAATTCCCAAGTCAAAGAGGAAAATGCTACAAGCTACCAGTAAGTACCAAATCAACTACCATGGCTCTACAGTCAGGATTATACAGGATTTGTCAATGTCTGCATTAAGAGCTCACAGGGTTTGGAATATGATATTCTGGGAGACAAAAGAGCTTGGTTTACAACCAAGAATCAACTACCCAGCAAAACAAACATCCTCTTTCAAAGGAAAAGATGAAACAGGGGACTTTCAGACTTTCCTGTTGAAACAACCAGAGATGAACAGAGTTTGATCCCCAAGTAATGGACTCAGGTGAAGTATAGAGATGGTGGTTGAGAAGGACTAAATGCGAGAAATTTAATAATGCTGAACTATATGTATTCCTATATGGCAAGAAGATACTGATAATTCATATGAACTTTCTAATTTATAAGAGCAGTTAGAAGGAGCACATATGGACAAGGCACAGGAGGGAGTTGAATATAATGGTATAATATAATATAAAGATAGAATCAATAGGTAATAAAGGAAAGTAGTGGGAGGAAGGAAAAGGAGAGTTAGAATGGGCTCATATATTTTACATAAAAGAGTCAAGAAAAAGTTTTTGCAATGGAGTGGAAGAGGAAAAGGTGAGGGGGAATGAGTGAACCTTTATTCTCACCAGATGGAAATCTATCTTACCCTAGAGAAAAATGAGAGGAAAGGGATGGGAATAGGTGATAGAAGAGAGGGAAGATCATGGGAGGGGGACTCAGATAAAACACACTTCTGAGCAGGGACAGGGTGAAAGAAGATAGGGAGAATAACATAAATGGGAGTGGGGAAGAATTGAATGGAAGGAAATTCACCTAATTATAGTGACTATGGAAAAAGATGTTGAAGCAGCTTCTCTAGTGGACTTATGATTAAACAGGACAACTCATCCCAGAGGCAGAATCAATGGATTTTGAATACAGACTATAGTACACTTTTTTTCCCTCCCACTTTTTCCCTCTCACTGTTGAGGTTTCTCTATCTTTTTTGGTGGGGGGAGGGGGTTTATGTTTACTTTCACAACAAGATTATGGTAATAATATAAAATAAACCATAAAAAGAAAAAATAATTAAAATTCTCTTTGGAATACAGTCTGAGGAGTTGTATTGCTGGGTCAAAGTTTTGGGCATAGTTCCAAATTGTTGTCTAGAATGGTTGCAAATGCTCACAACTCCATCAACAATGCATTTTTTTATTTTTCCCTTCAATAGTTATTTTTTTCCTCTTTCTGTGATGGTAGTCAATCTGGTGTGAGATGATGCCACAGAATTATTTTAAATTTCAATCCTCTGATCAATAATGATTTAAAAAAATTTCTAAATGCCTGTAGATAGCTCTGTGAATCCACTATTCTTGCTATATCTTCTCAATAACACCCTTTTGTAAAAGCTAATTGATATAAGCCAACTGATCGATAATGTAGAACACAATGAATATGGGCCAGAGCTACATTATTTGAAATTATAACCTTTCCTGGTTACTCTTAGAATCAAAGGGAGAGCAATAGTCAACCATTCTTGGGGGAATCCAACCTATTGAGAGTTGGGAAGTAGCCCATATCATGTGCTATACTTGTGTAATCTGAACTACCAAATAAGGATCATCTCTTTGAGGATAGCACTTCTGTAACTTCTGGTGGTGATGATCTGATGCTGAATTGCTATCATAAATTCCACTTTTTCTATATACAAATCCACATGATTCAACCATTTGTTTATTGTTGGTTGAGTTCATGCTGATGTCATTCATGGAGAGAGGGCCTTCTCTAAATTATGGGAATTCTTTAAGATGACATCAATTGGCCACAAATACTCATTTATTAAGTTTCTGCCATCTGCCAGTCACTGTGCTAGATTTTGTAGAGACAACTATATCACAGAAATAATCCTTTACTTTAAGAAACTTATGTTCTATAGGGGAAGACACTTATGCAGATGTATACAAAATATGTAATCAAAATCAATAGAGGTAATTTGATGGGGAGGTTTTAGCAGTTGTTAGGATTAGGAAAGGCTACATGTGGGAGATGATGTTTGAAAGGAAGCTTTCGGGGAAAAAAAGAGAAATTTTAAAAGTAATAGGTAAAGAGAGAGTATATTTCAAGCATGGGGGCATGAGTAGTCCACTTAAAAGCACAAAGATAGATAGAGGGAATATTGTATATTAAGATCAGAAATTAGAACAATTTGGTTAGTGCCGGGTTTTTATTTACAACACCGGCTTCTTTATGCTAGTCCGTCCTCTTACTCACCAGTCCAACACGTGATGAGTCTTCGGGGTACCTCCGGCCCCCACTCTTTGATGGGGGAAGAACCAGACAGAGTGCCTGAGGTGGATAATGAGTCTTTATTCTTCTGTGATCACATCCCGCTCTCTCCCCACCTCTCAGCAGACACTTTTATCCCCTCTGTCCTCCCTCCCATGAACTCTTACTCAATGAGGGGCCGAGTTCTGTAACATTCCCTTATAAGGTGATTATGTTTCCCCCTCTAAGCGACTGCCAAGCCTCTTCCCCCCGCCCCCAACATCTCCCCCTTTCTGTTTTACAAGGTTATCACTTGGTGTGACCTTAAGCGGTGCTGAGGTTAGCCTTAAGCGGTGTCATTTCTACTGGCCTCTGATAGCTGGGGGCGAGGAACCCTGTCTTAGGTCATCTCCTTCAACCCAGGACCTTGCCCGTCCTAGGCGCCCGACACCCTCAGGGCCTGTCTTAGGTGGCTGGGTCAGGAGAAGTTGCCCGTCTTGGGGTTTACCTCATCTTACCCCTAGGTGTCACATGTCATGCATGGCGGCTAGCCAGACTTGGGGATCCTCCCCCGTCTCCATGGCCATGAAGGCTTTCTGAGTAAGAAGCATATAGCCCCTCTGTCGCCTAGCTAGGCGGCAGAAACAGACAACAAGTAGGGTGATTCCCAGAATCAGCGTCCTTGTTCACCCTCAAGGGGGTATCCTCCCGCCATCTGGCAATCCCTCCATGGTATGGGATCCTCGATGTCTTCCCCTGTGGCCACACATGAGGGGCCCCACCGAGGCAGAAGGGAGCCCCATCGATGTATTGGTCACTAGCAGGCGAGGGTAGATCGGGGAGTTCCGTGCTACCGGAAGGGGAGAGGGAATAACTCGGAGTATTCCCCATGTCGGATTTCCTTCAGATGGAGCACCTCCAAGGATCCCTACGACGATCAGAAGGCCTGAAAAAGGAAGAAATTCCTCTCACCCCGTAGGGTTGGGCATTAATCAAGGTCTCTTATCTTGTAAACAGGGAGCCATCTTTCTGGCTCTTCTATCTTATCCTCGGGATGAAATGACAGGTGGCCCTGTCTTCTGTTCTTTACCGTTACAGGGCCATGCCAACCTCCCTCTTCATCTCTCCACATGATTTAGAGCCTGGTAGGGCCTTGGTGGGAGAGGGCAGGAGTATTGGTTCTTTCTTAGCATGTCCTTTTGGGGAGAAAAATCTCTGGGCGGCTGTAGTGCCGTCATCCCTGACTTGTAGGAAATTCATGGTAAATAGTACCTGAGACAGGTCTGAATGGGTCAGTGACCTGCCAACTCCCCCTTTCTGTTTAAAGAGCGTAGTTTTGAGTGTGCGATTTGCTCTTTCTACCAAAGCTTGGCCAGTGGGATTGTAAGGGATCCCGGTGGAATGGGAAATGGAAAATTCTTTGCAAAAGGAAGCAAAGGCTCTCGAGGTGTAGGCAGGCCCATTATCGGTTTTGATAGCCGAGGGGACACCTAAGACAGCCATCTGGGCATATAGATGTGAGAGAACGTGTTTAACCGCTTCTCCTGGCTGTAGAGAGGCGAAGGTGAAGGAGGAGAAGGTGTCCACCGAGACATGGATGTACTTATGACCCAGGTGAGTAATGTCCATCTGCCAAAGAGCATTGGGGCCGTCCCCACATGGGTTAGACCCCTCTGCGGGGAGGGCTTGTCTAAAGGGAGCACAAGAAGTGCAGGAGCGCACAATTTGGCGAGCCTCCTTCCAGGGAATGCTGTATAGGCGCCGGAGCGACCTGGATGACAAGTGATACTTACCATGTGCCAGCTGGGCAGGTGTGGACAGGTTTAACAAGAGAGCCCTATCTGCCTCCGCATTGCCCTGGAATATGGGGCCGGTGGAAGAAACGTGAGAGCGCACGTGAAGAACAAACAGGGGGTGGTTTCTATCACGGAGGGAGGATTGCAGCTGTATAAGGAGTGGGCTAATGGAAGAAGTCGAGGAAATGAAGGCATCTTCTAAACGAGGGATTAGCATGGCACAATACATACTGTCAGTAATAAGATTAAAAGGGGTGTCTCTGTAGAGACGGAAAGCCTGAAGTATAGCATATAGTTCATTCTTCTGAGTGGAGTCAAAGGGGGTATCAAAAATCCAGGTGGCGGGTCTAGCAGGGTCATGGACCACAGCACGGCCCAACCTGGTAGCGTCAGTGAAGACATTAGGGCCGGTCACTGGTTCTGGGGACACTAGAGGGCGCGGGCGGGAAAGGTGCAGTTCAGCGAACACTCTAACCACGGGAGGTGGCGTGAGTCCGGTCTGAGAGAGGGTAGTCAGGACAGTGGCCCAAGCGATAGATCTATCAACTAGCGAGTGGGTCACCTCCTCTGGGAGGGTAAAGTTGAGGACAGGCAAGAGGCCAAAGAGACGCTGGCATCGCTCTGAGGCCTGAAGGCAAAATAAGGCCAGGGCCTCCCACCGGTCCCGGATGATGCTCTTAGTGGTCCGGGGGTATAGCCATTCAAGGCATCCATGTCTCTGGAATAAACATCCCCAGCCCAGGGAACTGTCCCCCCCAGTGTGTGGAAGAGGACAGGCGACTCCGGGTCGTATTGAACCAAGAAGGAAGAGGTTCTGCGGAAAATTTCCGAGAGCGCCTGTCTTGCCTGGGGGGTCCAACTTCTAGGGGATGACAGATGGGAGTCGCCTTTAAGGACATCATATAGAGGTTGCATTAAGGAGGATGGGAGGGGCATAGCGGGACGCAGCCACTGTATGGCGCCAACAAGCCTCTGAAAATCATTAAGAGTAGTATATCCCTCGACGTTGATCGGAGGAAGTGCCCTACTAATCTTTCCTGGAAAAATCCTATGCCCCAAGTAATCATAGGGGAAATCCATCTGTACCTTTTCCGGGGCTATGTGAAGCCCCTTCTCACGGAGGACATGGGTGGTGCGTTGCAAGCAAGCCCGAGCCCCCGTCACAGAAGGTGCTGCAATCAAGATATCATCCATGTAATGTATGAGCATGCAATTCGGGAATTCTTTTCTGATAGGATGTAGCAGAGTATCCATGTAAAGCTGGCACAGGGTGGGGCTATTGGCCATTCCCTGCGGTAGGATGGTGAACTGATAACGTTTACTGGGGGCTTGGAAATTGATCGCGGGGAGGGAAAAGGCAAATTTTTCTTTGTCCTCCGGGTGGAGGGGAATGCTATAGAAGCAGTCTTTAACATCAATCACTATAATAGTCCACCCTTGCGGGACTGCAGTGGGCATAGGGAGACCAGGTTGGAGGGTCCCCATGGGTACCATGTTGGCATTTACTGCCCGAAGATCAATCAACATTCTCCAACTCCCCCCTTTCTTTTTTATGACAAAGACGGGGGAGTTATACGGGCTAAGGGACGGTTCCACTTTGTTCTCGCGCAGGAGGGTCATTACTATGTCTGTGAGGGCGATGAGCTTTTCTTTTGTCAGGGGCCACTGCTCAACCCAAATAGGTTTCTTATTAATCCATGTTATTCTGGGGGAAAAGCTCATCTCTAGAGTGGCCCCAATTAATTTCCCCGCAGGCTATCAGGGGTGGCAAGTGTCAGGTTAAGCTGGCTCAAGATATCTCTACCCCATAATGCATAAGGGAGGTCGGGTAGGCACAGTGGGGTGAAGAGTCCAGATTCTTCCAAAGCTGACTACCGTAGGGCGTGTGCTGCTTTCATGGCAGATCTATTGCCCCCCACCCCCGTCACTGCTTGAGGGCTCTGTAGGAGTGGCCACTCGCGCCTCCACTGTCCCCTATTTATGACAGAGCAATTGGCTCCAGTGTCAATTATCCCTTCGAGCTTCTGATTTTCCACCGTGACGGTTAACAGTGGTCGCCCAGAGCTGACCGGGTGGACCCAGTTCACATGAGCTGGAGGGGCCCGCAAGGGCAGCGCCTTTCCTACCTCTTGGCCCTGTTTTACCAAGGTGGGAAAGGGGTGGGGGTTTGTGACCCTTACGGATGTGGGACTTCCGGGACCAAAAAATGACCTGGGTATGGGTGACTAAGTCCACACATCTCTCAGCCCCTGTGATGAGCGCTGGGAAAATATTTAGCTCGATGGGAATCGTCGAGGTTTCCCAAGGCCCGATCTCTCTCTGCTGTGTCCCTTCTCTATAGTCAACCCTCACGGGGATAGTCACAGTAATGGGGCCGCTGTCTTCGAGCACGGGGGGGGGGGCCCGCGGCCGGGCCCCTCCCTTTCCCTTTTCCCGACTTCCCTTTGGATCGGCAGAACCTGGCTATGTGACCTGGCTTTCCACAGGAATAACAGGTCGGAACTGAAGTGGAGGGGGGCCGCTGCCTGCACTGTGCTTTGAGGTGCCCTGGCTTTCCGCACCCAAAACAGGTGGGTCTCACCTGCATACCGTGAAGGGCGGTCAGGAGGCTATCCTCCCGGTTCTCCATGGCAGTCACTAAGGCTTGAATTGAATCCTCGCTGGGCATGTCCAGCAATTTGTCAACAATTTCTTCTAATGAAGCGTCGGGGGGAAGGCTGCTAATGGCTGCGATCCCTTTGGGGCGAAGACCCTCTTTAATCAATTGTCTCATAAGTAGATCAGATCCCGGGGTGTCTCCCATTATACGAGTCACTGTCTCTTTAACCTCGTTCACAAATGAGAGGGGTGTCTGATCTGCTCTCTGCTTCAGCCCAACCAACTTCTGTGTGGCTCTCCCCCCTTTCATGGCTCCAATCTTATCCCAAGCTGCAACATGTGTTTCTTTAACAGTCTCTAGCTCAAACTGGCCATACCGGGCCTGAACAGCAGGGTCAGTATAGGCTCCAGTTCCACACAGGAGGTCAATGGCTAAATCCAGGGGAGTATAACCCCGGGATTTTGCCAGCTTAGAGGCCTCTCTGCGGGCCTGAGCCTTAAAAGCTAAATATAAGGAGGCATCTAGGCACGCGGCTGCAATTTCGTCAAAGTCAGCAGGGGTCCAAGGGTGCGTAGCAAAGAGGTTTTGCATCAGTCTTTTTACATAAGGGGAGCTTGGGCCGTATTTAGTCACGGCCTCCTTAAGTTCCTTAAGCATCTTAAAAGGGACAGGGCGGTAGTCTCGGGCTCCGGTAAGGGGGTCCGTAAATACCGGGTAGAGGCCCCAGTCATCCCAGTCCACCTCCTCCCCTTTCTCTATTGCTATGGAGGCACTGGTGGCAAGTAGGCCGGATGGGCGGAGCCCTTGAGGGGATCTCTGAAGGGCGGACAAGGAACATGGGGGATTTTTTTGCCTCTGTT
This sequence comes from Macrotis lagotis, assembly GCF_037893015.1. Lineage (NCBI taxonomy): Eukaryota > Metazoa > Chordata > Mammalia > Peramelemorphia > Peramelidae > Macrotis > Macrotis lagotis. Next base: position 252,264,856 of record NC_133666.1, read on the forward strand.
TCCTGGCTGGGCTGCCAAGCCTGGGGCGCGGCAGCTGTCCAATCAGCGCGGACTTCTCCCTCCTCGTCAGCAGCCTCCCGGTCCCACCTACTCACGCTCCTCTTCCTGTCACCCCTGAGGACTGTTTGCACCCCTCCCTTCCCGCTCTCGGAAACTTCCGGCCCTGAATCTCTAAGTGTGCCACATTCATCGCCCTCCCCCTTTTCATTCTGTCTCGGTAAGGAGGGGCATGCGGCATTTTCTTCTCCCTGGGGGCCCCTTGTTCCCCCATTGTTTCTTCTAAGTTCCTCCCACGGATACAGGGGAGGGGGTGGCCTTCCCTCTTCCTCTGAGCTCTCTGAATCCGATCCCGCCAACGAGCTACCCACCTGAGTGCTGATTGTTCGTGCCAAAGTCACCTTCTGGGGATGCAGGGCTGCATCCACTATCTTATACACTGTAAAATCCTCGGGGGTCAGTTTTCCCGGGCAGGTGTCATCATAGGAGGCCATCTGCTGCCCTACCACCTTCCATTTATCTGGTTGGATCCCACTATGTTGCACCCAAGGGCAGATGTTCCAGATATTCTCAACAAAAGCACGGCACGTCTTGATAGGTAATTTACAGCCATGCTTAGCGCAGAGTTTATAAAGCTGCACTGCAACGACCTCTTTTTCCTCCGGCTCAAAGGCGGGAATACTATTCCGGCCCCCCATGCTGTCTACTAGCCGAGGCTGCAATCCTAACAGGTGGCAGAACTGGAAAGTTCCCGTTCGGCAAAAGAGAAGGAGGCAGCAGGGCACAATCAGACAGGCCAGCACGGCAAGGAGCGTGATTAGAGCAGAAGGAGAAAGGGAAGGGAAAGGAAGCATAGTCAACACAATAGGGATATGTCCCTCAGGCAATATCTGAGAGTAAACGCCCTCTCCTTCCTCCCGGTCAGAAACGACCGAGGCTGTCTGGAGAATCCGACCAGCGGATTCAGACGTTCCCTAGCAAAATCAGGTCCCTGTTCGGGCGCCACTTGCCGGGTTTTTATTTACAACACCGGCTTCTTTATGCTAGTCCGTCCTCTTACTCACCAGTCCAACACGTGATGAGTCTTCGGGGTACCTCCGGCCCCCACTCTTTGATGGGGGAAGAACCAGACAGAGCGCCTGAGGTGGATAATGAGTCTTTATTCTTCTGTGATCACATCCCGCTCTCTCCCCACCTCTCAGCAGACACTTTTATCCCCTCTGTCCTCCCTCCCATGAACTCTTACTCAATGAGGGGCCGAGTTCTGTAACATTCCCTTATAAGGTGATTATGTTTCCCCCTCTAAGCGACCGCCAAGCCTCTTCCCCCCGCCCCCAACAGGTTAGAAGATAGAGTACTTTAAAAAAAAAGATAGAGTACTTTGTGAAGAGGAATAATGCATAATAAAGTTAGAAAAGTAGTTGGAACCAGGTGGTAAAAGGATTTAAATGCCAAACGGAGAAGCTATATTTGATGCTAAGAGGTAATAGGGAGCCATTGGAGTTATGCAGCAGGGCAGAGACATAGACAGACCTGTGTTTTGGGAATTTTATTTGAGTCACTGGGTGGAGCAGAAGTATTAAACAGGAAGCCAGTAGGACACGTGAGATTTTCCAAACTTCTAAATGCTACATGACCCAGACTAAATTGTAATTGAGAAATATTTTTGTAAAATAAATAAAGATACAGTAAAATGTAGATATTACATTTTAAATCTAAGTTAATATATAGGCCACAGGGATCCTAGCCTAGGGATAAGTTAGTGATTACTGTTCCTATTTGAGTTTAGAGGAATGTATTAGAGAGTGTAGAGAAACTTGTGGAAGAGAGGTCAATTAGGATGTTAAATACAGGTGAGACATAATGAGGGCCTGAATTAGGGTAGTTACAGTATGAATGGAGATAAGATGGTAACATCAAGGGATGCTTTGTTGTCCATAACCAACTCATCATGATCCCATATAGGGTTTTCTTGGGAAAGATGCTAGAGAGGTTTGTCATTTCCTTCTCCAATTTATTTTACAAATGAGGAAACTGAGGCAAGGAGGATCAAGTGACTTGCCCACAGTCACATAGCTAGTGAGTGTATGGTCAGATTTGAACTAAGGAAGATGAATGTATCTGATTCCAGGTCTGGTGCTCTAGCCACTGCACCACCTGGCTGCCCCAAGAGTTGCTAGGGAGAGAATAGCAACATTTTACAGCTGATTGGATATATGTAGGGGGGAAGAATTAAGGAATCAGGAATTACTTGATAGTTGTGACTTTGGTTGAATGTAAAAAAAAGATGGCGACCTCAACCAAAATCAGGAAGTTCAAAAGAGGAATGTATTTGTGAGGAAAGTTTCACATATGGGACAAAATTCCAAGGTGCCTGCCTTCCTTATTACATTTGTTTAGTGAGATTGCAGTCTACTTACTATAGACATAAATCTATTTCTACCACAAACAGAATTTTCCTGACAAACAGATAATAGGGCAGAAAGCAGATGATGATGATGATGATGAAGGAAAGGAACAAGAAGCTCAAAGTTCAATTTTATTTCTTCAGAGCTCTAGACATTTGAGCATATGTTCATTTACATTGTAGACAGTTGTCTTCATTGGAATGAAAAATTTACCTAAAAATTCATGTCATGAATATAAGCTAAATCATGATCCTTCCAAGATCATGAAATTAAAAGATTGAAAGAAAATTCTACCCTCAAAAGTATAGTTAAAAGTTCTTGATTACCATTATTTATTAGAGAAATGCAAATCAAAGCATCTCTGAGGTACCACCTCACACCTTTCAGACTGGTCAATATGACCAGAAAGTTGAATGATCATTGTTGGAAGGGTTGTGGGAAATCTGGGACACTATTACATTGTTGGTGGAACCGTGAACTCAACCAGCCTTTCTGGAGAGAAATTTGGAACTATGCCTAAAAGGCAACAAAAATATGTATACCCTTTGATCCAGCAATACCACTACTGGGTCTATACCCTGAAGAGATGATGGAAAAGGGTATAACCATCACTTGTACAAAAGTATTCACAGAAGTCCTGTTTGTGGTGGCAAAGAATTGGAAATCAAGTAAATGTCCTTCAATTGGGGAATGGCTTAGCAAACTGTGGTATATGTATGTCATGGAACACTATTGTTCTATTAGAAACCAGGAGGGATGGGAATTCAGGGAAGCCTGGAAGGATTTGCATGAACTGATGCTGAGTGAGAGGAGCAAAACCAGAAAAACACTGTACACCCTAACAGCAACATGGGGGTGATGATCAACCTTGATGGACTCACTCATTCCATCAGTGCAACAATCAGGGACAATGTGGGGCTCTCTGCAATGGAGAATACCATCTGTATCCAGAGAAAGAACTGTGGAATTTGAACAAAGACCAAGGACCAAGGACCTTTAATTTAGGGGGGAAAAAACTGATATCTTATTGTCTGATCTTGCTATGTCTTATACTTTATGTTTCTTCCTTAAGGATATGATTTCTCTCTCATCACATTCAATTTGGATCAATGTATACCATGTAAACAATATAAACACTGGCAAATTGCCTTCTGTGGGGGGGGGAAGTAAGATTAGGGGGGAATTGTAAAACTCAAAATAAAATCTTTTTTTTAGTTTTTTGGGTTTCTTTTTGCAAGGCAATGGGGTTAAGTAGCTTGCCCAAGGCCACACAGCTAGGTAATTATTAAATGTCTGAGGCTGGATTTGAACTCAGGTCCTCCTGACTCCAGGGCTGGTGCTCTATCCACTGTGCCAACTAGCTGCTCCAAATAAAATCTTTAAAAAAAAGTTCTTGATTACTAATTACTAGCTGAATGTCCTTGCATATATACCTTATTTACTCTTGAGTCTGTTTCCTTATCTCTAAATGGACATAATATGTGTATCACTGGCACCACATAAGCATCATACAAGAAAGTATTTTGCTCCATAGTCACTTTGGGATTTCTTATTTCAGTGGACATGTAATTTTATTGTTGTAAGTGGGGCTTCTTATAGTGTGAATCACACAACTTCAATATTTTCTCATCCTGTTCTACTCGTGACCATATCCTCTCACAAATCCTTTCCAGGGGAGAATTCCTTGAGGATTTCTTTTTGTTGTTTCGTAGTTTCAGCCTTATCTGCCTCTTCATGACCCCATCTGGAATTTTCTTGGCAAAGATACTGGAGTGGTTTGCTGTTTCCTTCTCTAGCTCATTTTACAACTGAGAAAATTGAGGCAAACAGGGATAAGAGACTTGCCCAGGGTCACAGAACTAATTAGTTACTTGATTTGAATTGAGTTTTTCCTGACAATATGCTCACCTTGATAGTATTGATCCTTAATCCATCTGGTAAGTGAAAGACTCAAGGTCATCACTAAGCAGAATTCAATTTTTCTATTGTAGATTAGCCAAAGACAAATTTATGTTTGAAAGATTTGACATACTGCAGTAGGTGGAAAAACCGGTCCAACACCCCCAGGGGCAGAACACATAAAACAAAGACCATGCAAAGAAACTAAAAAAGGGAGTTTGTAGCAAGAGACAATCTTCCCAACTTTGTTTGACTGACTTTTTAAGTGCCCAGCCCAGGATTAATCAATCACCTGGGACATTTGATAACTATAATTCAATAGTGGTTATAAATGAAAAAATGTCAATGTATGAGCCAAATGAAAGAGGAAAGTAAGGCAAAAAAAAATGAAAGCATATTGGGAACTTAGAAAGACATGAGCCCAAACTTTCTCTTTTATTTTTAGGTTTTTTTTTTCTCAAGGCAATTGGAGTTAAGTGGATTGCCCAAGGTCACACAGCTAAGTAATTATTAAGTATCTGAAGCCACATTTGAACTCAGGTACTCCTGACTCCAGGGCCAGTGTTCTATCCACTGCACCACTTAACCACCACACAAACTTTCTTTAAGGTTGAAAAAAATGTTAATTTGGAGGGGGTCACTTCTTTCTTCCCACCCTGTTGGCTTTTCTCATTTCTTTAGTTGCTCCACCTGAATTTCCAGTTTGAGGGAGCCCTCTTCCCTTGTACCTTTGGTGAGCTTTGTGAAAAGAATGATGAGAAGACAGAAGCCAGTGCAGGGAGGGGCCCCCAACCTGACTCCCAAACTTGTGGTGCTCTGTTATCCAAATAACAGGGCAACTTGATAGTCCTGATTGTGAAATCCATAAAGCCTGTTTCCCCAAACTACAATTTGGGGGTATTTTCCAGGTCGAACCTTTACTACAAGTCAAATAGGCAGTATTAACAGATGGCAACTGACATGGTATGATTTTTACATAAGTAAAGCCTTCTTCCCCTCTCCCCAAGCATCACCTCCACCACTGCCACTCAATACACCTCCTTGAAATTTCACAATTAGAGATTCATTCTTTTGGCTAAAAGTTATGGAGTTAGTTCTAGGAGTAAAAAATGAAATCTTCTCATATATCTTAGTATGAGTATATCAAATGATTTCCTAAAAAACAAGTTGAGGAAATAATAGAATCAGAAAGGATCGGACCTCTTGCCCTATGTCCTTTTTCTCTAGTGAGGGTGAGAGGGGGATAATAGCAAGAAGGAAGAAAGGTACAGAAATGGAGGATGGTCACTGGATCCCATGACCATGAGGAACTTCACCTACTTCACAATTTTACCAAGAATAACTCCTACCAGTACCAGTGTATGAGATTCTTCATAAATGGAAACCTTTATAAATGGAAACAAAAAATTGAAAGACCTTTCCCCAAATCCTAAACCATTTAGATGAAGGATCACACATACAAGATCTCCATAAACAAGATCTTTGGTGAATGAGTATACTTCAGGTTTCTGTCTCAGTCTTTCTATCTCTCTGTTTCTCTGTCTCTGTCTCCCTCTGATTCTCTTTCTTTGTCTCTCTAACTTTCTTTCTCTCTCAAGGTTGGAATATATGATGAATTTGAAAACTCCACTATATATTATTCCATTGTTAAGGTGAAATATTACAGTTCCCTACTGGCTTTCCCTTTTGGAGATGACATCTTGGTATTTGGAATTTGTTTTTCTTGTGCTTGAAAATCCTAACCAAAAATTTGAATTCATTAACATAATTGCTTTGGATACTAATGGATGAATTGTTAATAATCTGTGTTCTTTAGCTATGAGTTTGTTTGAAAAGGAATTATTAATTTATTGTTATTGAAATAGAATGCAATTTTAATCATTTATGAGAGTGCTTTTTTGTGTTATGGATAATTGTCTCTGTGAAAAGGAATTCAAATTTTGGAATAAGTAAAAATAGGTATTTCTTATAGCAAAAGTGGGAATTTATACCTAAAGAATATTTTTTCAATTGTAAGTTTTTTCTTTAAAACTGAAGGCAAGGATTGCACTTGGAAAGAAAGATAATTTTTCTGTTTGTGGTCTGAAGGAAACTTGAACATTTTAAGTATCTCTGAGGAATTTTTTAAAATTTTCTTTAATTTATTTATATATTACTAAAATATTCTTATTGTAAGAATAAACATAATACCCCCTCCCCCACAAAATATAAAACCTCATGAGAAATAAAGTAAAAGAAAGAGAAAAAAAATGTTTCAATTTGTGTTCTGATACCATCAGTTCTGTCTCAGGTGGATCACATTCTTTATCATAAGTCCATCCTAGAAGTTACTTCCATATTTTTCCACAGTTGCTGTTGCTGATTGTAATGCCTTCCATTCATTCCTCCCCACTACCATCTATTATATTTTTTCTCTCCTTTCACTCTGTCCCTCTTCAAAAATGTGCTGTGGAGCAGCTGAGTGGCACAGCAGACAGAGCACTGGCCCTGGGACCAAGAGGCCCCAAGCCTACATCCCACCCCAGAGACCCAGCAACCACCTGGCCTTGTGGTCCTGGACAGGTCACCCAATCCCACCCCTTGCAAAAGTAAAAAAGAAAATGAGTTATATCTGACTATCCTTTTCTATGATCTACCCTTTCCTCTATCACCCACATCTCCCCCTCCCCTCCCCCTATCCCCTCTCTCTCTTTTTTCTTCTAGATTTCTATACCCTATTGAGTGTGTATGCTGTTTCCTCTCTGAGCCATTTTTTTTTTTAGGTTTTTGCAAGGCAAATGGAGTTAAGTGGCTTGCCCAAGGCCACACAGCTAGGTAATTATTAAGTGTCTGAGACTGGATTTGAACCCAGGTACTCCTGATTCCAAGGCTGGTGCTTTATCCACTACGCCACCTAGCTGCCCCTCTGAGCCATTTCTGATGACACTGAAGGCTCCCTGATTCCCCCTTGTGTTCCCCTGCTTCCATGCCATTTCAAAAGCTATTTCTTGACTCTTTTATTTGTTTTTTTAGGGTTCTTTTTTTTTTTGCAAGGCAATGGGGTTAAGTGGCTTGCCCAAGGCCACATAGCTAGGTAATTAAGTGTTTGAGGTCACATTTGAACTCAGGTACTCCTGACTCCAGGGTCAGTGCTCTATCTACTGTGCCACCTAGCTCACCCTCTAGACTCTTTTACTCTACCTCTCCTTTCCTTTTTCCCAGTACATTTCCTTTTCACCCATTGACTCCATTTTTACAATTTATTATACCTTCAAATTCAAGTCCCTCTTATACCTTGTCTATATAAGCTCCTTCTAACTGTTCTATTAAATGAGAATGTTTATATGAATATTATCAGTATCATTTTTCCATGCAGGAATACACCCAGTCCATCATCATTAAGTCCCTCATAATTTACCCTTCTTATCCTTCCCTCTCTATGCTTCACCTGAGTCCTATACTTGAAGATCAAACTTTCTCTTCAACTCTGGTTGTTTCAATAAGAACATTTGAAATTCCCCTGTTTCATTGAAAGTTCATCTTTTCCCCTTGAAGAGGATGTTCAGTTTTGCTGGGTAGTTGCTTCTCAGTTGCATTCCAAGCTCTGAGGAATTTTTTATGTGAATATGTACCTTGAGAGCAGAGCCAGTGTGTATGTACTAAATCCTTAATTTACTTTGAGACTTCCCAAGAATTATAATTTCATTGAGATGAGCACTCTATCCACCTATGCAGATTACAATCCCTCCATTCCTAAATAGATATGCTTTGTGACATATCATAGCCAAATATCTTCACTACTTGGAGACCAAATTTGGAATAAAAAAATGGCTGAACTTTCAGTATGGAATCCCCATGAGATTTTTATGCCTATTTTCTCCTCTCACATTTCTTGTGTAAATGTTTAGCAAATAATATGTTGATAAATTGAAACTTATAATACACTTCTTGGATTCTCTGCCCACCCCTCAACACTCAAGACCCCCAACATGATACATTGGGCTCCCAATTGACTTCCTTTTCCTCTCTATTCTATCCTCCATTCAGTTGCAAAAATGATATTCCTAAAAAAATGGTCTTCTCATTATTTCATTTCTCTTGTTGTCAATAAAGGAAATGGCATCCTAAGACCTTTTGTATTTAGAACTCTGGAACACCTCTAGCTAATCTATCTTCGCATTCAAACTTAACAGGTCAAGTCTTGTTGTTCCTCACACCTTTCTCTTGACTCTATATCTATATACAATCTATTCCCTATGCTCACCCCAGGTCTGCCTCCTAGAATTCTTCAAAGATGAGCTCAGTAGCCCCTCCTATGTGAGGCCTTTCTTGATCTAGGCAACTGTTGGTGCCTTTCTCATGACCCCCAGACAAATTTGTTGTTTTGTAATTTTCAGTTATGTCTAACTATTTGTGACCCCTTTTGGGATTTCCTAGCATAGATACTGGAGTGGTTTGCTATTCCTTCTCTAACTCATTTTTACAGTTGAGGAAACTGAAGCCCAGAGTCACATAGCTAGTAAGAATCTTAGGACAATTGAACTCAGGAAGATGATCCAAGGCTGGTACTCTATCCAATGCACCATCTGGATGCTTCCCCCAACCAAATGACCATGAACTTAATTTGCATATATAAATTTATCTTATAGGTGAACATGTTACACTTCTACCATCTTCCCACTTTCCTATGTGATATAAACTCATTTGGGTGGGAGGGGGAATTGATTCATTTTTTTCCAAATCATTGTATCCCTAGGGCTTAGTAGAGGGTCTGCTACATAGTAGGTTCTTAATAAATACTTGTTAATTAATTGATTAAGTAGTGAAATTGATCCTTGAAGGACAAATACATAGTCCATTATTAAGTTCATACTTGAAGTCTTCTAGGTGTGGTAGGATCTGCTAGGGCTTGTTGCATTCTGTCATAATCTTCAAGAACCTGCAGTCCTGTTCACATTATAATGAGAACTCTAACTTGGACTTTGGTGGAGGCATATTTACTGCATATTTATCAACACAAAAGAAGGAATGACTGAGTTGGTCCATATTAGTAAGGACTATATGTTTTCCCTTCCCCAAATTGTGAAACTCTTTCGGAAATTGTTTTTATTATTCTGAATTTTAAGGGAAGATAATTTAGATAAAGATTCTACATCCATTTTTTTAAAAAAAGTTTAAGTTTGGATGGTTATTCTACTTTGTATCCTATTTTTTGAATCTTCTATGTATTGAAATTAAATTTGAACAAAAACCAAAATCGGTTTCCCATATTTGATATGCATTCTCTTCTACTTAATGTCTTTACATTTATCTTCAAATGTTCTATATCTTTGTGTTTGGGAGCATCTCAATCTCAGAGGAATCAGAAGTGCCGATGACCTGAAGGCTTTGGGACAATGCTTGACTCAGTATTACTGAGTTTGACATGCCTCCAAAATGGTTTAAAGAACTTTCTCAAGAATGTATATAAGTGACAAAGTAAGAGAACCAGGCATATGATGATGATAAAGGAGAACAGATAGATAGAATAGGAAACTATAATTCAGGACTATAGGGTTAGAACTTGGAGATGAAATAGTCTAAGTCTTTGATTTTTTGGGGGTGACAATACTGATTTTAAGGAAAAGTGACAGTAGAGCATCCTAGTAGCCTAGGGTAGGTTTTAACTCAATTATGTAACATCCCCAGAGGCTTTGAAAGTCACAAAAGACATTTCAAACAAAGCCATTGGCCTCTAGAAATTTACAATTCAGTTAGATTAGTTCACAGAGATTAATAGGACTGATCCATTCTTGGTGGCATCACTAAACTGTCTAGAGTCAAAAAGAGTAAGAGTTGAACATTTGTCAGAAGAGTCTGTTATAGAAGAATGAGAAATTCTTAGTTTGTAGAAAGACCTCCTTCTAAAGACACCCTATCCTTCAGTTACTCTTATCTCTGTACTCCCTCCCCTCTACCATTTAAAAAGATCTCTGACAGAGGCCAGGGCAAAGCTTCATCATGGCAATCCACCTTTTTCTATTGTCTATCCAAAATATTAATCTTTCTAAATATATTGCAAAGTAATTTGGCATCCAGAATTTGTTGTCTAGTTATAAATTTCTTCTAGAATAAATTTAGTGGAGGAGGCAAAATATACACACACATGACACAATTGAAGAGACTGTTTACAACTGTTTTAAATTGTTTTAAATTGTATAGTATAAATAAATAACAAACATCCCTATGAATACCATAGAATCATAGACTATCTGAACAGAAGTGTGTCTCTCCTAGGGCAGTTATGTGGGGCAGTGGATAGAGCACCTGACCCTGGAGTCAGGAGGACCTGAGTTCAAATCTCACCTCAGACACTTAATAATTAACTATCTGTGTGGCCTTGGGCTAGCCACTTAACCCCATTTGCCTTGCCAAAAAAAAAGTTTCTCTCCAAAATCATGTGGTTGAACCCTTCTTTGAGCCAACCTGTGATCATCTAGCCTCCACTTAAATATCTCCCAAAGATGGCAGAGGAAACTCTAGTGCTCCACAACTTCAGTCACTGTTCCTCATTCTTCTTTCTGGGATCAAATAGAATATATCTACTTCCTCCTCACATACCAACCCTTCAGATATTTGCAGGACCCTGGCAAGTTTCTGTAGTTCTTTTCATGGCAGTTTTGTGTACTCCCTCATTAAGCCTTCCTCTGGATGAGTGTCTGTTTGTCTGTATCCTTCCCAAAAGGCAGCATCCAGAATGGGAAGACCCTAGATGTGTTCCAACCTGGTCCATTGATGGAGCCTAAAACTACCTTACGTTTTTGGCTGCCATGACATGCTATTGAATAATATTGACCTTGTAATCAGCTAAAATCTACATGTCTTTTTGACAAGAATTAATAGTTATAGATTGATACCTGGAAAAGGCCTCAGAGATCACTTAGTCTAATCTTTTCATTACAGAGAGAGAACAATTGTCTAGACATGTCTTATTATCCTATATTCCTCTAGTTGAATTTTTTTTAAAACTGAGGTATAGAAATTAGATAGGCCTACTGGTTATAGTAGATAGAGGCCTTGAAGTCAGAAAGGTTCAAGGCTTGTTTATAAGAGATACTAATTGCAAAACCATGAATAAATCACAGATCTTGAAGGCCATCCAGCAATCTCTTCAGGATTTTTAAGTCTTAGACAACTCATAGATCTGCAATGATAGAGGTCTAGATTTCCCTATAGTGATGAAATTACAGTTTCAAACCACAAAAAAGTATCAAAATTGACATTTCTTATTATCAAATTTTATCTTCATTCAGTCTAACAGTAGATTAAAAATCTTTTGGCATCTTACCATCCAACATATTAGCTGGTCTTTTCATTTATGTCATTTATATATTCATTAAGTCAGCCATCTATGCCTTCATTCAAATCATTGATAAAATATATAATTTAATTTAACAAAGTATTTAAACAAGTATTTACTTAATACCTACCTGGACCATGAGATTTAGAGCTAAGAGGGGGCCTTAAAATTATTTTGTCCAAAATCTTTATTTAAAAAATTTGTTTTATTTTTCAAGAATTTATTTTCTCTTCCTCCTCCTCTGCCTCTTCATCCCCATTCCGTAGACAAAAAAAAGAATGAAAGCTCTAGTAGAAAATGGTTCATAGATAGGCAAAGCAAATTCTCTCTTTGGCTATGTCAAAAAGGTCTGTCTCATTCTTATTTTGAATTCATTATTTCTGTCAGGAGATGGGTAGCATACTTCATTTCTGGTTCTCTGGAATTTTGGCTTGTCATTATATTGATCAGAGTTCTTAAATTTTTCAAAATAATTTTTATTTCTTGTTTTCTTCATATATATTTTTGGTTCTTCTTACTTCACTTTGCATAGTTCATATGAATTTCAATTTTCTCTGAAATTCTTCATGTTGTAATTTTTTTAAAGCACAATAACATTCTTTTACATTCATGTAACATAATTTGTTTAGCCATTTCCTCAATAGGTAGCAGTTCCTTAGTTTCCAATTTTTTGCTATGATGAAGAGTGATCATAAATATCTTTGTGTATAGAGGTCTATTCTATAAGGTTAATGACTTGTGGGGTATAGTTCTAGATTGCTTTCCAGTATGGCTAATCTAGTTCTGAATTCCACCAAAAAGGTGCCTATATTTTTCACAATCCCTCTAGCAGTTGTCATCTTTAAAAAAATTTATTTTAATTTTATTTATCATTATTAATGATAGCCAATATTTACATATTTCTTAAAATGTACCAAGCACTGTTCTAAGTGTTTTATAGTTATTATCTCATTTGATCCTCACAATAATCCTGAAAGGTAGGTGGTCTTATTATCCCCATTTTGCACATGAGTAAAATGAGGCAAATGGGGTGATTGACTCAGCTAAACTCACAGTTAGTACATATCTGAGATTGAATTTGAATTTGTCTTCCTAATTTATGGCCAGCCCTCTATCCACTATTACCACCTAGTTGGGTGATGAGTATAAGCAAAAACTAAGAATTGCTTTAATTTGCAATTCTCTAATTTTGAAACAATTTTTCTCATGATTGTTGAAAACTTGGATTTCTTTCTTTAGAAACTTTCTCTGAAAAACTTCTGGAGCTGTACAGTAGAGAAGCACTCAGCTGAGCTCTCCCAATATTCCCCTCCAAACTATTTTAAAATAACCTCTTAAATTCACTTCTGGAGTCTCAGAGTCAACAGAGGCCAGTATGAGTGAGACATTCTTCCAGTCTAGAAAAGCAGAAAAATTAAATGCATTCCCTTTCAGACTATAAAACAATAAAAATTACATTTAAAAAGGGACATTGGAAACATAGTTTAGGAAGGTAATTTTGAAACTAAATGAGATAATCCTAAAGAATGAGTGGGTCAAAGAACAAATCAAAGAAACAACCAATAATTTCATTAAAGAGAATGACAACAATGAGAGGCAACACTCCAAAATTTGTGATATGTAGCTAAAGCAGTACTTAGGGGAAAATTTATATCTTTAAATATGGACATCAAAAAAAGAGAAAAAGAACAGCTCAATAGATTGAATATGCAACTTTAAAGAAATCCCAACTAGAAACATGAATTAAAAATCTCCAATTAAACATCAACATGGAAGCCCTGAAAATCAAAGGAGAGATTAATACAATTGAAACTAAAAAACTATTGATCTAATAAATAAAAATGAGAGCTGGTTTTGTGAAAAATCCAATTAATAAGCCATGGGTTAATTTGATTTAAAAAAGAAAGAAGAAAACTAATTATCAGTATTAAAAAATTAAGAGGGTGAATGTGCCACCAATTAATATGAACATAATGCAATTATTAGGTTATATTTTGCCCAATTGAATGCCAGTAAAACTGATGATTTGAGTAAAAATGGATGATTATTTAAGAAAAATATAAGCTGCCCAGATTAACAAAAAGAGGAAATAGAAATTTAAATAATTTTCTCTTAGGAAAAAGAAATTGAATATGACATAAAAAAGTTCCTTAAGAAAAAAAAATTCCTAGGACCAGAGGAATTTACAAATGAATTCTATCAAACACTTGAGGGATAATTACTATCAATGCTAAATTACATGGTGAAAAAATAGGTAAAGGAGTCCTATCAAATTTCTTTTATGACACAAATATGCTTTTGATACCTAAACCGAGAATAGCAAAAACAGATAAAGAAAATTATAGACCAGTTTTCCCAATGGATATTCATGTGAAAATTTTAAATAAAATATTAGGAAGGAGATTTAGCAATATGTCACAAAGATCATATACTTTGACCATCATTAGGAAAACTACCAGCATAATTGACCATATCAATAACAATTTAAAAAATCATATGATTATATCAATAAATGCAGATAAAGCCTTTGACAAAATACAACATCTATTCCTATTCGAAATGTGAGAAAGCATGGGAATCAATGAAAACTTTCTTTAAATGATAAGTAGTATCTCTCTAAAACCAAGAGCAAGCATTTTCTGTAATGGAGATAAATTTCAAGCCTTCCCAATAAGATCAAGAGTGAAGCAAGTATATCCCTTATCATCACTATTATTCATTATTGTACTAAAAATGCTAGCTATAACAATAAGACAAGGAAAAATTAAAGGAGTAAAATTAGGCAGCGAGGAAACAAAATTATTACTCTTTTTCAGATGATATGATGTTATACTTAAAGAGAACCCTAGAGAATAAACCAAAAAAAAAAATCGTAAGAATTAACTTCAGCAAAGTAGCAGATAAAATAAATACACATAAGTCATCAGTATTTCTTTATACCACCAATAAAACCTAGTAGAAAGAGATAGAAAGAGAAATTCCATTTAAAATAACTGTAAAATATTATAAAATATTTGGAAATCTATCTGCAAAAACAAAGCTAGGGAATATAGTAATACAACTAAAGAAGGAGTCATACCAAATTCCTTTTATGACACAAATATGTGAAAACATTTTTCACACAAATAAAGACAGATCTGAGCAAGTGAAGAAATTTTAATTGCTTATGGGTAGGCTGAGTCGGTAAAATAAAAATGACAGTCCTACCTAAGTTAATTTATTTATTCAGTGCCACATCAATCATACTACTAAAGAATTGTTTTATAGAGGTAGTAAAAAATAGGAACCAAATTTATCTTGAGGAACGAAAGATCAAGAATATCAAGGGAATTAATGGGAAAAAATTGTTAAAGAAGACTGCCTAGTAGGTCTAGAACTCAAACTGTATCGCAAAGCAATAATCATCAAAACAATCTGACTAAGGAATGAAGTGGTGGATCAGTGGAATAGATTAAGTACATAATACACAGTTTTAAATGATCAGAGTAATCTAATATTTCATAAACCTAAAGATACTTTTGGAGAAGGAACTTGTCATTTGACAAAAACTGATAGGAAACCAGAAATCAGTTTGGCAGAAACTAGGCCCACACCAACATTTTAAACTGAACACCAACATGATATAACCAAAATAGATAAATGATTTAGATATAAAGGGTGATGTCATAAGTAAATTAGGGAAGTATGGAAATTATACCTCTATATCTATGGATAAGGTAAGAGTTTATGACCAAACAAGACAGAGAGGATCACAGGAAATAAAATAAATCATTTTGATTACATTACTTTTTCATAAGCAAAAGTCTTACAATCAAAAATTAGAAAAAGAAACAGGAAATTGGGAAAAAATTTACATAAAAGTTTCTCTGATAAAGGTTTAATTTCTCAAATATATGTATATATATATATGTATCTATATAGGGAACTGAGCCAAATTTATGATAATTAAAAAAGAGCCATTCCCTAGTTGATAAATGGTTAAAGGATACAAACAGGCAGTTTTCAGAAGAATAAAAAAAATCAGTAGGCACATGAAAAATGCTGACTAGAGATAGGAAAATTAATACAACTCTGAGGTTCCACCTCATGGCTATCAGATTGTTAACATGACAGAGAAGTAAAATAATAAATGCTGGAGGGAATGTGGAAAAATTAGGAAGCTAATGCATTGTTGGTGGAATTGTGAACTGATCTAAGTATTCTGAAGAACAATTTAAAACTAAGCCCAAAGGGCTATAAAACTGTTCATAGTATTTGCTTGGCAATACCTCTCCTAGATCTGTATCCCAAAGAAATTAAAGTAAAGGGAGATGGATGTATTTGTACAAAAATATTTATAGCAGCTCTTTTTGTGGTGGCAAAGAATTGGAAATCAAAGGGATGCCCATCAAGTGGGAAATGGTTGAACAAGTTGTGGTATATGATTGTGATTGAATGCTATTGTTCTATAAGGAATGACAATTAGGAAAAATCAGGGAAGCTATATATGGACTCATACAAAGTGAAATAAGCAGAACTAGAAGATCATTTTTACACAGTAGCAGCAATATTGTAAGGATGACCAACTGTGAAAGAATTAGCTACTATGATCAAGATAATGATCCAAGACAGTTCCAAAGAACCCATGATGAAAAATGCTATCCAGAGAGAGAACTGATGAACTCTAAATGCAAATTGAAACATCTTTTTTTTTACTTTATTTTTATTTAAAAATTTTTTGTGTGTTTTCTTTTGTAGCTTGGCTAATATTTCCTCCTTGCCTCATTCTGTCTATCTCTATCTATCTATTTATCCATTTATCTATCATCTCCTGTAACTATTACCTACTGGTGAACAGGTCTTGATTTTACAAATTTGTTTTATGATTTTGTTTTTATAAATTTACAAATATACAAAATTTTTACAAATTTTGTATATGTTAGATATTAGATTTTTGTCAGAGAAACTCCCCAATACCTCTAACTCCTCAATTTACCATCAAGAAAAGTGAGACCCAGGGATGAAATTATCCCTTCACAGTTCCACAAAAAGGATTTCAAAACCAAGTCTGTCAACTCCAAATCTGGTTCAAGTTCCTTTTCCATTATAATGTCAGAATAGTCAAACTAGTTAGTTCCTCCAAGGTAGAAGCCATGTATTTCCTCTTCTTAAATATTCCAAATGCCCTAGTGACTATCTTCTATGACAATACAGTCAACTTGGTTACTTCAGCAAAGGGAATATGGCTAGTTTGAGGAATATCAACCATTCTTAAACTTCACTTTGGCTAGGAGTTTACATTTTTTCTCACACTAGAACTTTTGAAGAAAGCTCCTGACAAAACTAAATAGATAATTTGACTTTCATCTTTTTTTTCTGCCCCTTCTCACTTGTAGTTCCACATGCAATCAAATGTTCAAAATATGGGCAATAGAAAGAGTAGACTGTAATCATCTTGAAGTTAGAGAATATTTTGTTCATATCTCTAATATCTAACACTCTGCCTGGAACTTTGGAGAGTGCTTAATAAATATTTATTTAAAAAATGAATGATTGAAAAGGAGGAACAAATGCTCTGTAAAACTTTTTCATTGAATCATTAAGAATCATAGGATCATTTTGCTGGAAGGAATCTTACAGACTATCTAATCCAATCCTCTGATTTTGCAGATGAGAAGATTGAGGTTAAGTGATTTGCTGAAGGCCACACAGATTGGAAGGATTTTTCCTTTTCTTCATGGAACTACCCTTTTCCCCCACAAGTCAAAGGGAATTCTTTAATAGTCTTAATGAAGAAATTGTCATATTTTCAAAAGATATCTTCTAATAGATACAAATAAGCCATCTATTGAAAAAAGATGGTAGTATTCTGAACTCAAGAAACAGCAGGGATGATAGAATAAACTGGAAGAATCCTGTCTCAAATAGACTGACACTTGAATATCTGGGCAACAACAGTATGAACCTAAGGAATGGTAAAATAAATGATAATGATTCTATGTTAAAAGTATGCTTTAAAAATCCTCCCCCATCTCCCTCCCTGTCCCCCAACTTGGATGACGTAAAACCCTTAAATCTCAAGAGTAGATGGAGAAAATTGAAACTGAGCAATTTCTAATAGCTTCCAATTGGCAAGCTCCTTACCTCAGTTTAAAAAAAATTGGAAACTTATTTAAGCCCTCCCACTGGGGAAAACAGTCCAGAGAGGGGACATTTTCATACCATGGTATCCACTTCTAAGCAGAAGAATTCCTTTAGGATGTCTCTCTTGATTGACCATACCAAAGAAAAGAAAAGAAAAGAAAAGAAAAGAAAAGAAAAGAAAAGAAAAGAAAAGAAAAGAAAAGAAAAGAAAAGAAAAGAAAAGAAAAGAAAAGAAAAACCAACAATCAAATATTATCATCCTTCTGTGAATTATCCCTTAAAGTCTTTATTTACCAAGCATTATTTTGGATTATATTCATTGCATCCATTTTTCCCAATAAATTATAAGTATTTGAAAGAAAAAGAATTTATCTTATTCAGCTTTGTATCTGTTTCTTAATAACTGATTTGCATGTATAACCTATATCAGATTATTTTCTGTTAAGGGGAGAGGGGAAGGAAGGAGGGAGGAAAATGTGGAATTCAAAATCTTACAAAAAATAAATGTTGAAAATTATCTTTACATGTAATTGGAAAAAAAAAAAGAAAAAAGGAAAGCAAATAACTGATGCACAAATATTAAATGAAAAAAGTCTTTGAAATCCTGAGAAAACTAATCTTTTCTTTGGTGTTTCCCCTGCTTCGATTATCTGTTATCATTTTCTCTTTAGCTCACTAGGAAAACCAAAAAAATAACTTCTGATCAAGACTGATCAGAAAGTTTAGATGAGGGGCAAGTTGCTAAGTAGAAAGAAAACTAGCCATTCTAAGGAAGACCTGGGTTCAAAATCTACCTTTGACACTGACTTCCCATATAGGGTAATTCTTAGGGTCTTTATCTGCATAAAGAAAATTACAATGATACTGTACTAAGTACTAGGAAAGTTTTAACGTGCTGTATAAATGTGAGCTGATAATATGAATATAGAAATTCTAAATTTATTGAAAGAATAGGCAAGGCATGGTGGTGTCTCAGAAAGGAATGGGGCAATACATTAGTAAATGAGGATAGATCACTAAATGTTAATGGAGAAAAAGAGTTTTCCTGGTGACACCTGTGAAAACTGGGATAAGCCATCTAATTTCTGTTTTCTATTTAAATGACTGTAAAGAAAAGATCTCATCTGATTTGTTGCTGCACACTAAAGACTTGAAGCTGAAAAATGCTATGAACCCTTATTTCCCCTTATTAGAATGCATGCTTCTTGAGAGCAGACTATTTTATGTTGTCATCTATATCCTTTGTACTTGGAATACAATAGCATGAATATAGCAAGCCCCTAATATTTTTATCAATTAATTAATCAATCCAATCATTCATATAATCTGTGGTATCAAATTCAAATTGAAACTAGGCCACTAATCCATACATAAGAATCCCTGAGAGCTGTACATTGAATTAGAAAACACATATTAGCATTTTTATGCTCTATTTAATTTTTATTTTATTAAATATTTCCCAATTACATTTTAAACTAGGTGAGGCTATACCTGAAGTGCTGCAACTGGCTTGTAGACCATCTTCCCACCACCTGTGTTTTGATACCTCTGGATTAGATGACCTTTAAGGTACCTTTCTGGTTTCTAAATCTATGATTTATGGTAAAGGAAAAAAAGGAATCTTTAAATCTTTTGAATCATGACTTTCTAATTTTTAAAAAGACTTTCTACTTTAAGGTATGCTTCTTTGGATTAAAGACCATATTTCATTCTTTATTTTTGCATTGCTTTCTTCTTTGGACAGATATTGGTGGGTGCTCAATAATCATTTGATGGATGGAATAAAATTCAATGGGGAACTTTTAGGAGTTAGACTGACTTCTCATCGAGTTCCTAGTTGTACAATGTTTGACAAACCACTATTGTGTGGAGACACACCTGTCCCTACAATGAAGAAAAAACCAGTTGGCCTCAAAGACTCTAAATTTTCCCTTGGAAAGAAGAACTCAAGTGCAGCAATATTGAAATTTCAAGTATTTAGTTTTGCCCATTTAGTCTGGGGAAACAATTCTCCATTAAGATAGAACCTGACATTATAGAAATTCCTTTAAGTACAGAAGCCAAGATTTCCCATTTATAAAGGGCAATATCTCCTTAGCAGATAGCCCATGTGGGAGGAAGGACAAGTCTTCCCACTTTGTCACCACAAAATCAATGAAATCTTTCAGCTTCATCAGAGCATTTGGCACATTCTTTTTTTTTTTTTTCCTTCAGATGGTTGTAAATTTTGCAAATGTGTCTTCACTCAATGGAGGCCAATTGGTCAGCTGCAAACTTGGCACGGTGAGGAAGCATGTGTGCTGGGCAGTCTGTAGGAACAAAATGTTCTGTTTCATTTCTGAGATCTATGAGGCGAATGAAATAGGGACTCAACCCAAGACACAGAGGGCCCTGCCTAGAGCTGCTCAGAGAGGGACTAATCACAAAGGGAAGACAAGACAAAAGACATAAAAGAAATAACAAAAGCAAAAACCACAATGCAGAAGCCCAAAGACAAAAGCAAAAAATTAAATTAAATTAAAATACAATAAACTGAAAGCAGAGAGAGACAAACACACACACACACACACACACACACACACACACATACACACACACACACACACACACACACACACACACACACACGGTGGGGGGGAGACAGAGTGCTTTTCTTTGGTTTATGATGTTTGCAGGAATAAACCCTGGAAAATTCTGAGTTTTTTTTTTTTTTTTGAGTGATTAGACTTTAAGAATAAGAAACTAACCCTTTTGTAAGAGCAGTGGAGATATTATATAAAATGACTCAAACATAACATAGAGTAAGTAATCTTTATATAAGAAAAATTTAGACCACAAGGAAAAAAATAACATAAAAGAAAACCATTTAAAATTGTCTCTAGGGGCAGCTAGGTGGCACAGTGGATAGGGCACTGGCTCTGGAGTCAGGAGTACCTGAGTTCAAATCCAGTCTCAGACACTTTAATAATTACCTAGCTGTGTGGCCTTGGGCAAGCCACTTAACCCCATTTGCCTTGCAAAAACCTAAATAAAATAAAATAAAATAAAATTGCCTCTAACTGGAACTCCCACCTACCTTTAGCTAAAATTATGTTCTCTGCTTTGAAATTTTACCTCTAAATATTTTGTATGTTTAGGGTACTGCCTCCCTCAGACTTTCCATATTCAAGAGAGTTGACAAAGGTGACCTGCTTTGTTTTTTGTCATTAAATAAAAATTTTAAGGTACACACACACACACACACACACACACACACACACACACACTCTCCAGAAGGTACAGAGGGGAAAAAACAATATAAACCACCACAAAAAAAACCCAAGCAGTCTAAACAATATTTAAAGAATATTTAAAGACTCATTTATAAAAAACCATCCCAAACTACTTTTAATATTGAATGATACTTTTGTGATAAGGTACTGATCAACTATTATACTGAATTATTCTAATCACAAAATCTTGAATCTTGCCGCTAGGAGGTTTTGTCTGCCTGCTTGCAAAGGCACTAACTGATGGGCTCCAGTGATTGTTCTCATATGCTTTTTGCCCTAGGGCCTTCGTCTTCCTGAACCGGGCCAGAGAGCAGGTCTGTACTAAGTCCTTCCTTACAGATTAAATATAAGAGTTTAAACATATTTAAAAGTGGAAAAAAAAGTGTCTGAGAAACTGTTTCTAAAAAGAATTCTTTCACCAACCCTCTTCCCAATTAAATCAAGGATGTCATAATGTTTTTAGGTTAATATGTCCCTTGGAAAAAAAAATCAAACCAAAAAATTCCCCCTCCCCAGTCTTGCAAAAAATACACCCTTATTTTCCAATGTAAAAAAACCACAGACTTGAGGAGCCAGAAGACTCAGCTGGTCTTTGTAAACCAGTTTATAGCTTTCAGCTGAAGTCTCTAAGTGAGAGTTCTCATTCTCAGCTGTGGGCTCCCTGCTAGCTCCCTGAGGCCTCTGACCCCATTTCCATGGAGACAGAGGTTGGAAGGGTAAAAATAAGTTAAGGGGGGGAAACTTTTTTTAAGGCAGTATTTTAAAACTCCTGCTTCTGTAGCTCTCTCAGCAATAGTTGATGGATATAAAACTAGCCCCTTAGTTGAGGGCTTGGAATATAGTTTCAGTTCTGGATGGCCATGACTCTAGAAATGTGGTCTGGAAGACTTGAAACTAAGGAAACTAAGGAAGAGTATTGTAAAGATACGTTTTCATCTCCTCATCTCCTCTCCCCCGGAACCTTGACTTTGCTTTGGCCCATTTAATTTAGGATGGGGTGGCTGCAGTCAAACACCAAAGAAGGGAGATTCTCTTAATGCTCTTGGACCAGAGTTCTGACTAGCAGCTATGTGCAAGGGCCAGCAGCATAGTTAGGCCTTACTATTTGGATCTGTATAGCCTTTGCAGACTTTGATCATTCTACAAACATCAGAAAATATGGGTCCATATTTGAGATGAATTAGAAAGGGGAAAAAATTAATCAGAGGTCTCTTCATCCCATCACCAGTTAATCTTCATTCTTGCAGGAAGCATTTCTTTCCTGGCTAGCTTGATTTTGGGGACATTGAGGTAGAGATATAAAATTCACAGGAGAGCCCACATTGGAATTTTAAAGTTATTCACTCTTATTCTCTGTTATCATCTAGGCATAAATTAAAATAAATTCATTCTGCTTTCTCTGCCCCAATAATACTCACATTTATAATTTGAATAAAATCTATTCATGTATATAGACTTCAATGATCTAGCAGGATTGCATTTTAAAATAATATTTTTAAAAGCTAACTTCTATATATTCTGTAGCTAATTTCTCTAAGGAAAATCTAGTACCTAAAGCTAAACAAAAATAATAAAGATATAATAATAATGTTTGTCCTTCATTTTCAAAGAAGACCGTGACATTAGGGAGGTGATACTATGACAAGCACATGAATTGGATTTGAGTTATGGGGGTGACTGTGCTAAGTCATCAGTCTCACTTTCTCCTTTAGAACCATCTGGGTCTAGTGGTCAGATATGAATCAAGATGACTGGAGATGGCCCTGTATTCGAGACAATCAGGGTTAAATGAGTATCTGAGTAAATCAAGTATCTGAGGTTGGATTCAAATTCCCATTTTCCAGACTCCAAGGTGAGTGCTCTAGCCACTGAGCCACATAGCTGCCCAAATAACCTACTGACTAATACTAGATTTGTGGTTAGAAACTAAAACTGTCACTCAAATTTCTTATTGTTGGGGTAGGGGGAAGGGCAGAATGTTTCCATTGCTTTGCCAACTAAGAGCTAGGAAAGGTAAGATCACAGGATCATAGATTTAGAACAAGAGACCTCAGAGGCTATTGAATACAACACTCATTTTATAGATGAGGAAATTAAGGCCAACAGAAGTTAAATGACTTGCTCAGGGTCACACAGCTAGTAAATGTTTGAGGTAAGATCTCCTGGGCCCTGGTAGCACCCTATCTCCTGTGCCATCTGTGCCCCCTGTATCACACTTTCCTTTATGCTCAGAAGTGATGGGGCAACTTGTCATACTTCTAGGTAAAATAGGTAGTTGCATATTGGTGGATGGCACACTAAAAGTTCATCATCCCTAAAGTATTTTCATGGCATTGAACCTACCAATGCACTTGAAATTAATGACCCAAATATATTATTATTTTTAAGATTTCTTAAAAAGTTTTTGAATGTATGGAAATCTACTCTCCCTTTTGCCTCCCTCCCTCAATCCCCACTACTGAAAAAGAAATAAAAACAAAATCCTTTTAACAAACATGTATAATCAAGCAAACTAATTTTCACATTGTCTATGTCCAAAAAATGTTTCATTCTGTACCCTGAGTTCATTTTCTCTCTGTCAGGAGGTAACATGTTTCATCATGAGTTCTCTGAAATCATGATTGGTCATTGATGCTGACAGGAATTCCTAAATCTTTCACAGTTGTTTGTCTTCACAATGTTGTTATTATAAAAATTGTTCTCCTGTTCCTACTCACTTCATTCTACATCAGTTCTTTTAAATATATTATAACCAATACAAAACTTTATGTTCTGAAACCCTTCAGTGACTTTATTCTGGCATCCCTTGAGTCCCAATGACATTAATCCTCTTCAGATGCAGTCTGATACATTTTTTTCCCGTCCCCTTTTAGCCTAATTTCTTTTATTGGAACAAATTACCATTAGTCAAGGTCCTTAGATTCCTTCTCTCTGCTGTTCTAATCCTCCCCCCACCACCACAACCAATTCCCACCCATTTTGGGTAAGCACATTGAGTTTCCTGGCTTTGGACTTACTGCTTGTGAACTTAAACTCTGTTTTCCAGAAGAGCTCCCTGTATCTATTACTATCCAGTCTAGATTTTTGCATGTGACCCCTACACTGCTCTTTCTGATCCTGGGAAAAGGACAATGTGATTGAAAAAGCCTCTCCCAAGGCTTATTGATACCCTCCTTGACTTTGATTCATTTAGAAATCAGAATCACATCCTTTCCTCACTTATGTAGTTGATGACATGGTGACAATGTTGCTTCATAACCAAATAAAAAGCAGACACACCCCTCATCCCAGCAATGGTTGAATGGCTTTGGCTATGGGTAGTTTTTGCTAAAGCCTTTAAAACAAACTACAATATCAATGGAGCCACATTCCAGAAAGCTTCAAGGCTTCATAAGAAGCAGAGAAATGACTCTAGAAGCTGACTTGACCACCAGGAGTACAGTAAACCTCCCAGGTGCTGACAAAGGAGATCTTAGGGTTTGTAAAATATATTTGGACTTATAGATGACCAATTCAATAAGACACTATTGAATCCTTTTCCCCTTTTATTCTGCCATTTTTCTTTCCTTACTGATCCTCAGTCCTGATTTCCTCCAGTTTCTTTCTTCTCTGTCCATTAAATCAATGTTTGTGGAATGTCATGAAATTGTACACACTGGATTAATTACAAAATCATGCTATTTATACTTAGTTGGATCATCATGGTGGCACTGCAATTAGTTCCTTAATTTCTGATATGGTCTATATAGCAATCCTAGCAACAATTATTCCAAATCTTTTTTTCCCCTCGAGCTCCCATTTTAATTCACCAAATTCTTTTAATAAGTCATTGGCCTTGCTTCCTACTTTATTGTGAAGATTGAGGTCATCTATCATGAGAGCCCTCAACTCTCCTCCCACTTGCCTCGTCCATATTGCAAAACCACTCAATGCCTTTGATCATTCTTTCCTCCTTTGTTCCCATCTCAGACATTCTCTCTCTCTCTCCCTCCTCTCCCTCCTCTCCCCCTCTCATATACACATATACATCTTCAATTTTTAATGATTCTTTTCCAGTTATTTAAAAACACGATTTGTATAATCAGGATAAAATTTCCCTTTATATAATTGTCCTCTTAAGATATCATTTTAAATCTCTCTTCTCTTTCATTGCTAAATTCTTAGAATTCCTTTAAGTCATAAACTCCTATTCCTTCTGTCATCATTTTTTTCCTCAAAACTCATTTACTCAACAATCCCTTTCAATACGGTTTCCAATCTCATTACTCTACTGAAAATTTTCTCTCCAAGATCACTAGGGACTTTTAATTGTTAAATTTGATATCTTATTTTTCTGTCTACTTCCTCCTTGACTTTTCTATGGCAACTGATACTGTTGGCCATCTCCTCTTTCTGGATACCCTTTCTTTTCTTGACCCTTTCTTTTCTTGACCCTTATGGGAGACTCTAATTTCTTTATCTTTCTTTTAGATCACTCTTTAACTCCCTTCATCATTTATTGTTCTCCTGTTCTCTAAATTGTAAATCTTTTAAGCCTCTGTCCTAGGCCCTCTTCTCTTGGAAGTAGGCTCAATTAGCATATGCAGATGATTCTGAAATCTATATATCCAGTCCCATTCTCTGCTCTAAGCTCTAGTCTCATTTTACCAGTGTTTGACTTCTTCCTGCAGATGTCCCACATGAACTTCAAATTCAACATTTCCAAAATCAAATTCATCATCTTTCCCACTAATTAGGTCCCTCTTTCTAATGTCCATTCTCTAGTGATATTATCAGCATCATTTCAGTCACTCAGGGTCAAAACCTCTTTCTGTTTTCCTTCTTTATCTCCTCTTCTTTATTTTCCTTTTCCATATCTTCCTTCCTCTACTCCTCCATCCTCTTTTTCTTTCTTCTTTTAAAGTACTTTGGTGGACTCTTGAGAAAGAACCAAGATGGTAATGAGAAGTTAGCATGCTCTCAGAGTTTTTATAAGTCCATTAAATGAAGCCTCT
This sequence comes from Macrotis lagotis, assembly GCF_037893015.1. Lineage (NCBI taxonomy): Eukaryota > Metazoa > Chordata > Mammalia > Peramelemorphia > Peramelidae > Macrotis > Macrotis lagotis. The sequence continues at coordinate 252,290,867 of NC_133666.1, forward strand.
ACACAGACATTAAAGTTACAGATCCCACCAAAAAAAAAAAGCAAAACAAGTTCTCAACTGTGGATTTCATGGAGGATCTTCAATGAAGAACTGTCTCTTTTGGGGAAAGTGGAAGAAAAGCCCAGCAAGATGGGAGAGTGGGAAAGCCAACAATAGGTTTTTAGCCACAGTGCAACCCAGTTCCTGGCAGCTAAAGATCAGTCCAGGAAGTTAGGATAGCAACTTAAATCCTAGCAGCTAAATTCTGAACCTTAGGAACACTGGGGCAACAGACAGGACTGAATTGGGAACAAACCACTGCTTAGGCAGAGCCAGAACATAAATGAGGAAACAAACCCCTGCACAGACAGCACCTGGACTGCATAGGCAACACCTTGACAAACAATAAGCCAGGGATCAGACCTTAGCCCCAGTACACAAAGCTTAGGACTATACTACTTCTCATTGTTCAACTATCAAAATGAGCAAAAAAACTAAAAAGTGTTAACCATAGAAAGTCATTATTCAGATAGAGATGATAAAAATCTCAGAAAAAGAAAGCAGTGGCAAATTACCCTCATGGGAAGTCTCAAAAGAATTCTATGAATTGATCAAATCCAAAGCCTCATGGAAGAGCTAAAAATGATTCTAAAAACTGAAAGAAGAGAGGAATAAGAAAAATGAGAAAAAGAAAGGAGAATCATGGAGGAAAATTATGAAAAATTGACCAAAGAAATCAACTCCTTTAAAAATAAAAATAACCAACAGGAAGAAGAATAAAAAAAATCTATCCTACCCTGCAGGAAAGTGGGGGGTGGGAGGGAAAAAAGGGAAGAAGGGACTAATAAAAGGGGAGGTGTAGGTTAAAGTAAAAGTAAAATTAAAGAAGAAAGGGAACAAAACACTGGTGATGAGGAATGAAAGGAAAAGAAAGAGGAAAGTATAAATGGGGAAAGATAATATGGAGGCAAAAAATAGAATTGATAATCTTAACTGGAAATGTAAATGGGATGAACTCTCCCAAAAAATGGAATGGATTTGGGGCAGCTAGGTGATTCAGTGATAGAGCACAGGCCCTGGAGTCAGGAGAACCTGAGTTCAAATCTGACCTTAGACACATAATAATTACCTAGCCATGTGACCTAGGGCAAGTTACTTAACTCCATTGCCTTGTAAAAACAAAAAAAAAAAAGCAACCCACCCCCAGAATGGATTAAAAACCAGAATCCTACAATATATTGTTTATAAGAAACACATTTGATGCTGAGAAACATTCACAGAGGAAAGGTGCAATATATTATGCTTCAGCAAAAATAAAAAAATTCAGAGGTAGCAATCCTAATCTCATACAAAGTAAAAGCATAAATAGTATTAAAGGTGATAAGGAAGGAAGCTACATCTTCTTAAACAGGTCCATAGGCAATGATAGATTAGAAGGAAAATAGAAAACTATGAAATAATTTTTACAACTTGGGATTCTGATAAAGTTTTTATTTCTAAAATATATGGAGAATTGAATCAAATTTATGTTTACAAGACATTCCCCATAAATGGTCAAAGGATATGAACAGGCAATTTTCATACAAGGAAATTAAAATTATATGTTACTATATGAAAAAAATGCTCCAAATCATTATTGATTAGAGAAATACAAATTAAAATAATTATGAGGTACTACCTCACACCTATCAAATTGGCTAAGATGTTAATAAGGGAAAAAAAATCAATATTGGAAAGGTTGTGGGAAGATTGGGATATTAATATACTATTAGTGGAGTTATAAACTAATTCAACCATTCTGGAGAACAATATGAAACTTTGCTCAAAGAATAATAAAACAGATCATACCCTTTGACCTAACAATTCCAATACTAGGTATATATCCAGAAGAAATCATGAAAAAATGGGAAAAATCCTACATGTCCAAAAATATTTATTTAAATTTTTGAATTTTTTACAAGACAATGGGGTTAAGTGACTTGCCCAAGGCCATACAGTTAAGCAGGTATTAAGTGTCTGAGGGCAAATTTGAACTCAGGTCCTCCTGACTCCAGGGCTAATGCTCTATCCACTGTGCTACCTAGCTGCCCCCATGTTCAAAATTATTTAAAGCAGCTCTTTTTTGTAGTGGCAAAGAAATGAAAATTGTCCATCAATTGAGGAATGACTGAACATTTTATGAATATTATGGGGGACTACTGTTCTACAAGAAACCATGAATGGGGCAGCTAGGTGGCACAGTGGATAGAGTACCAGCCCTGGAGTCAGGAGGACCTGAGTTCAAATCCGGCCTCAGACACTTAATAATTACCTAGCTGTGTGGCCTTGGGCAAGCCACTTAACCCCATTGCCTTGCAAAAGCTAAAAAAAAAAAAAAGAAAAGAAACCATGAATAGTCGGATTCTAGAGAAGCATAGAAAGAATTACACAAACTGATACTGAGAGAAGCTAGCAGAACCAAGAGAACATTGTAAACATTAACAACAATATTGTGAGTTGATCAACTATGATGGATGCAACTCCTCTTAGCAGTTCAGAGATCTAGGATACCCCTATTATGGACAACACCATCCACATACAGACCAAAAACCCCCCTCACAAAACAGAATCTGAAGGACACTATATTCACTTTTTAAAAATTGCTCGTGTTTTTCCTTCCTATCCCATGGTTTTCTTTTTTTTCCCTTAGTACTAATTCCCCATATACAAAATGACCAATATATAAACATGTCAAACACAAAAGTACATGTAAATATTCACTATACTGTTCACCATTGAGGGGAAGGGATGAGAAGGGAGGGTGGAAGAAAATTATGTAACATAAATACACAAGTGAATGAATGTTGAAAAACTTTCATAACATGTAATTGAAAAAAATAAAACAAAATATCCATCAAAAAGGAAAATAATCAAATACTTTGTTGAGATCTCTCCTTTGTTCTCATTCTTATTCTATCTATGTAAACTCATCTCTTCCTAGTAGAATGTAAGACCTTTGAGAGCAGAGACTGTGCCATTTTTAAGTGTTTTTGGTACCTAACAAGGTGCTTTTCAAATAGTTGGTAATAGAATTTTTTTGAATTGAATGGTTAGATTTAAGGGATATTGTGGACATAATATACTTGGATTTCAGCCAGTAATTTGATGCCATCATTAAATCCTTGTCAAAAAAATGAAGATAATGTGAGCTAAAAGAATATGCTGTCAGGTAAAGGTAGAGCAGGTTAAATGACTCAATCCACAATGATTAATGAATGTATTTCAACCTGAAGGGAAGACTTTAGAGGAGTGCTTCAGGCCTGAAGCCATAGAAAGCATGCTAGTGAAACTTGCGGATGATATAAAGTCTAGAGGGAGAGCTAAACATGTTAAATGTCAGAGCTGAAATCCAAAAAAAAATTAAACTAAATTTCATAAGGTAAAATTGAGAAGGGGAAAATATTTTGTTTTCTTTTTGGCTTCAAAAAATCAACTTCAATAATACAGGATTAGGGGAGAGGTACCTAGTCTGTGAAAGAAATCTGGAAGTTTTAGTGGATTACAGGATCAATTTGAATCAGCAATATAACATGGCAGCCTCAAAACGCTACTGTTGAATTATTGCTAGGTCATATTAAGATATTGACCCTTACATTTCAAATTTTCTTCCTTTTCAACTCTAGCCTATGGAGATCTCTTTGGAATCTGGTTATTATCCTTTAACTTTTCCTTCCAGCTTTGTATCATTATGAATTTGACAAGCATATCTTTTATTCCTTAATTCAAGTCATTGATAAAACTGTCCAACAATCCAAAGCCAAGAATTTATTACAATAATTTTTCCCTAAAACCCTCCTTTTAAGAGCATCAATTTGTTGACACAATGGTTCTGATGATTCAAGCAGTATCAAACTCAATTAACTGTATTTTTGCATAAATTTAGCATAAGAGATACTTTCAAATTCTTTGCTAAAACCTAGGTGTACTTTGTTTAGAGCACTCCTCTGATCTCTTAGTGTAGTTATGGTGTCAAAAAAAGAAATTAGATCAATATGTCATACTGTTCCTGATGAAGCCATACTAGATTTCAGTGACTGCTGATTCCCTTTCTAAATGTTGACAAACCATTCTTCCAATGATGTTTTTCAGAATTTTGTTAGAAATAGAATTCCAAATCACCAGACTATAGTTTACAGATGCCCTCTCTTTAAAATAAAACAAAACAACAAACAAAAGCAAAATAAAAAACCAAAGAAATACTTGCTAGTCTCTAGTCCTGTGTCCATTCTCCATTTTTATCTAAGACAGTCAGCTGTTCAGCAAATCTATTCATTTTTTCAGTAGGTATAATATTAGAGGTTTTTTAAAAAGAGGAATATGATAGAAAACTCCATGTATTTGAAGGATCATTATATGGAAAAGAAATTAGAATTTTTCGTTCAACAACCTTAGGGGTCAGAATTAGGAGCAGTGGCTAGGAACTACTAAATCTCAGATTTTTGCCTTGTGTTTAAAAAAAAAAGACTTCCTTTTGGGCAATGCATTCACTACCTCCAAGGATAGTAGGTTCTCCACCACTGAAGGTCTTCAAATGAAGGCAGGGTAACCACTTTCAGGAAATCCTATTTGGACACTAGTTGAATTAGATCTTCTCTGAATTCCCTTTCAGTTCAGATCTTGTGACCTTGAAATTCTTCATAACCTCTTCATTTTGCATATGAGGAAATTAAATCTCAAAGAATTAAAGCAACTTGTTAAAACCCTGTAATTACTTAATGCCAAAGTTGAGACTCAATCTCTGATCTTTAAACTTCAGTTTAGGCTCTATCCACTGTGATATGTGTTATGTTGTCTACTTACTAAGTACAAAATTACTCTGCTGTGTGCTGTGAAAGATATGATAAAGTATTTCTGCATCTAAAGAGCTTACAGTCTCATCGAAGAGATATGATGTATACATATTAATAGTGCTTATTATAAATGCTTGAAAACTTCTTAGGTGGGAGAGATGACTTGAGGTAGTGAAGGAAGGCATCATGGGGGAGCTAGCTGGTACTTGAAGAAGGATTTTAATGGACTGAGAAAAGGAAGGAAGGGATTTAATACTAAAATACTAAAAAAGTCAGAAAAGTAGGAAAGAACAAGATTAAGGTGAATAGAATGGTGAGTAGACTAGTATGACTAGAGTGTTCCTATTAGTAAGTAGCAGAGAGCCGGTTAGAAATGTAAAATGAGACCAGATTTAAAAAAATCAGACTATGTAGAGGAGACCAGGGTAGGAAATAATGGACCACAGACCAGGTGAGTTGTTAGGAGTTTGGAAAGATTTGGACCATAAATTCTGCTTGTGTGGCAGAATTAAGTAGTAAATATGGAAAAGGAAATTAAATGACAACAAAGTCTACCTAGGACTAATTTTGTTGATAGTGAATTATAATAATATGAGTATGTCTGGAAAGAAAGCACATTCCCAGAAGAAATGGAGTTGATGTAGAAAAAGCTGTTTTTGGAGTGATGATCTTAACTTGCTCATTTAAACCATATTGGAAGTCATCACCTCTTTAATCCTATTGCCTTAACACAGGTTTTTATCACTTCACCCTTGAATCACTGCAAGAGACTTTTTTGACTGATCATTCTAAATCCAGTTTCACTTTCCTTCTTTAAGTTATTTTGCAAACTTGACAAATTGTGTCAGACAATTCCAGCTGTCTCCCTAAGCTTTGCTTTTTCAAATCATTTCTCTACTTAAAGACTTAATATTTCCTACTAAAACTCCATGGCCTAGTTTCTAGACTCTCAGTGACTTGGCTTTACCCCATCTATGAATTTTATTTCTCATTACATCCAAACATACCCTTCATTCTAGCTGAGTCAGTCTCTTAAACACAATCACATTCATTTTGGGTCCTATGCCTTACCTCGATTAGCCATGTCCACTAGGCTCATCATCATTCTCCCTAATTTTATTCCTCCTAATTCCTGTAGTTCTTTTGATGATATTACAATATTTCCAGTTGCTCAGGAGAGGGGGTTCAGCCAAGAAATCATTCTCCACTAACCCTCCATATTTAATCAGTTATCAAATTTTAACAATTTAAATTCCACAAGTTTTCCATTTCCTTCTCTACCGTCATACAGACCTTGAACTATTTTAGATTTGAACTATTTCATTAAATTCCTACCAATCTCTTTACTCTGTACTTTCCTATCAATCCTTCACAAAGTTGTTAATATTGATATTCTGAAAGGATAAATCTGATCATATCATATCTGTTGTCAAGAAACTGTAATAGCTCCCAGTTATTTCTACAGTAAAATACAAATGCCTTGGTATAGCATTTAAAGCCTTTCATAGTTTGGTTACAACTTACCTTTCTGGAATGATTTCACAATGCTTCCCCTAATGCACTCTACATCTTCAGTATTGGCTTTTTTTCCCCATGCAGATAGATCACTTTATTTAGCTCCCAATTGAAGTCATCTACTGACCTCCAGATCAGCCTTCTTTTTTTTTTGTAAAGATTTCATTTATTTTCAGTTTTACATTTTTCCCCCTGCTCTTACTTCCCTCACCCCCCCCCCCCCCCGCCTCGCCCCCAGAGAAGGCAATTTGTCAGTCTTTACATTGTTTCCATGGTATACATTGATTCAAATTGAATGTAATGAGAGAGAAATCATATCCTTAAGGAAGAAACATAAAGTATAAGAGATAGCAGGATCAGACAATAAGATATCAATTTTTTTTTCTAAATTAAAGGGAATAGTCCTTGATCTTTTTTCAAACTCCACAGTTCTTTCTCTGGGTACAGATGGTATTCTCCATTGCAGACAGCCCCAAAGTGTCCCTGATTGTTGCACTGATGGAATGAGCAAGTCCATCAAGGTTGATCATCACCCCCATGTTGCTGTTAGGGTGTACAGTGTTTTTCTGGTTTTGCTCATCTCACTCAGCATCAGTTCATGCAAATCCCTCCAGGCTTCCCTGAATTCCCATCCCTCCTGATTTCTAATAGAGCAATTGTGTTCCATGATATACATATACCACAGTTTGCTAAGCCATTGCCCAATTGAAAGGCATTTACTTGATTTCCAATTTTTTGCCGCCACAAACAGGGCTGCTATGAATATTTTTGTACAAGTGATGTTTTTACCTTTTTTCATCATCTCTTCAGGGCATAGACCCAGTAGTGGTATTGTTGGATCAAAGAGTATGCACATTTTTGTTGCCCTTTGGGTGTAATTCCAAATTTCTCTCCAGAAAGTTTACCATCTGTTTCCAGAGAAAGAACTGTGGAGTTTGAACAAAGACCAAGGACCATTACCTTTAATTTAGGGGAAAAACCCGATATCTTATTGTCTGATCTTGCTATCTCTTATACTTTATGTTTCTTCCTTAAGGATATGATTTCTCTCTCACCACATTCAATTTTGATCAATGTATACCATGGAAACAATATAAAGACTGATAAATTGCCTTCTGTGGGGGGGGTGAGGAAATTAAGATCAGGGGAAAATTGTAAAACTCAAATTAAATGAAATCTTTAAATTAGAAAAAGAATAATAAAGTTAAATTTTTAAAAAGAATAAAATTTTAAAAAACAATGTAATAGTGTCCCAGATTTCCCACAATCCTTCCAACAATGATCTTTATCCTTTCTGGTCATATTGGCCAGTCTGAGAGGTGTGAAGTGGCACCTCAGAGAAGCTTTAATTTCCATTTCTCTAATAAGTAATGATTTAGAGAATTTTTTTCATATAACTATGCATTGCTTTGATCTCCTCATCTGTAAATTGCCTTTAAATATCCTTTGATCATTTGTCAATTGGGGAATGGCTTTTTTTTGTTTTAAAAAATTGACTCAGTTCTCTGTATATTTTAGAAATGGGTCCTTTGTCAGAAACATTAGTTGTAAAGATTGTTTCCCAGTTTACTGCATTTCTTTTGATCTGGGTTACAGTGGCTTTGTCTGTGCAAAAGCTTTCTAATTTAATGTAATCGAAATCATCTAGTTTGTTTTTAGTAATGTTCTCCATCTCTTCCTTAGTCATAAAATACTTCCCTTTCCATAGATCTGACAGGTAAACTAGTCCTTGATCTTCTAGTTTGCTTATAGTATTTGGTTTTTATGTCTAAATCCTGTATCCATTTAGATCTTATCTTGGTATAGGGTGTGAGATGTTGGTCTAATCTAAGTTTCTTCCTTACTAACTTCCAATTTTCTCAGCAGTTTTTACTGAAGAGAGAGTTTTTATCCCAATAGCTGGACTTTTGGGTTTATCAAACAGCAGATAACTATAATCATTTCCTTCTCTTGCACCTAGTCTATTCCAATGGTCCACCACTCTGTTTCTTAGCCAATACCAGACAATTTTGATGACTGATGCTTTATAATATAATTTTAGATCAGGTAGGGTCAAGCCACCTTCTTTTGCACTTTTTTCCATTAAATCATTAGAAATTCTTGACTTTTTATTTCTCCATAGGAATTTACTTACAACTTTTTTCCAAAGTAATTTTTTGGAATTTTGATTGGTAGGGCACTAAACAGGTAGTTTAGTTTTGGTAGAATTGTCATTTTTATTATATTCGCTCTACCTATTCATGAGCAATTAATGTTTGCCCAGTTATTTAAATCTGATTTAATTTGTGTGAGAAGTGTTTTATAATTGTTTTCAAAAAGTTTCTGAGTCTGCCTTGGCAAATAGACTATTTCATATTGTCTGAGGTTACTTTGAATGAAATTTTTCTTTCTAGCTCTTCCTGCTGTATCTTGCTAGTCATATATAGAAAGGTTGAGGATTTATGAGGGTTTGTTTTATATCCTGCATCTTTGCTAAACTTGCTAATTGTTTCTAGTAGTTTTTTTGGATTATTTCTTGGGATTCTCTAGGTAGACCTTCGTGTCATCTGCAAAGAGTGAGAGTTTTGTCTCTTCCTTCCCAATTCTAATTCCTTCAATTTCTTTTTCTTCTTCAATTGCTGAAGTTAACATTTCTAATACCATATTGAATAATAGTAGTGATAATGGGCACCTTTGTTTCACCCCTGATCTTATTGGTAATACCTCTAGCCTCCCCTCATTGAATATAATGCTTGTTGATGGTTTCAGAGAGATACTGCAATTATTCTAAGGAACAGTCCATTTATTCCTACACTCTCTAGTGTTTTTAGTAGGAATGGGTACTATATTTTGTCAAAAGCTTTTTCAGCATCTATTGATATGATCATGTAATTTATGATAGGTTTGTTGTTGATATAATTGATTGTACTAACAGTTTTCCTAATATTGAACCAACCCTGCATTCCTGGGATGAATCCTACTTGGTCAAAATGTATTATCCTAGTGATAACTTGTTATAATCATTTTGCTAAAGTTTTATTTAAGATTTTTGCATTTATATTCATCAGGAAGATAGGTCTATAATTTTCTTTCTCTGTGTTAACTCTTCCTGGTTTAGGTATCAGCACCATATTGGTTTCATAGAAAGAATTAGGCAGAGTTCCGTCTTCCCCTATTTTTTCCAAAGAGTTTATATAGAATTGGAACTAATTGTTCCTTAAATGTTTGGTAGCATTCACTTGTGAATGCATCAGACCCTGGAGATTTTTTCTTAGGGAGTTCAATGATGGATTTTTGAATTTCTTTTTCTGAGATTGGGTTGTTTAGGTATTTAATCTCCTCTTCATTTAACCTGGGAAACTTATATTTTTGTAAATATTCGCCCATTTCACTTAGATTGTAAAATTTATTGGCATAGAGTTGGGCAAAATAATTCTGAATTATTACTTTAATTTCTTCCTCATTGGTGGTGAGTTCACTTTTTTTCATTTATGATACTAGCAATTTGGTTTTCCTCTTTCTTTTTTTAAATCAAATTGACCAGATGTTTATCAATTTTATTGTTTTTTTATAAAACCAACTCTTAGTTTTATTTATTAATTCAATAGTTTTTTTGCTTTCAATTTTATTATTTCTCCTTGAATTTTTATTTTGTTTTTGTTTTTGTTTTTAGGTTTTTGCAAGGCAATGGGGTTAAGTGGCTTGCCCAAGGCCACACGGCTAGGTAATTATTAAGTGTCTGAGACTGGATTTGAACCCAGGTACTCCTGACTCCAGGGCTGGTGCTTTATCCACTGTGCCACCTAGCCACCCCTCCTTGAATTTTTAGAATTTTTAATTTGGTATTTAATTGGGGATTTTTAATTTATTCTTTCTCTAATCTTTTTAGTTGCATATTTAGTTCATTGATTTTCTCTTTCTCTAATTTATTCATGTAAGCATTAAATGATATAATATATCCACTGACAGCCGCTTTGAGTGAATCCCATAGGTTTTGGTATGTTGTTTCATTTTTGTCATTATCTAAGATAAAATAATTAATTTTTTCTATAATTTGTTATATGATCCACTCATTCTTTAAAATGAGGTTATTCAGTTTCTAATTAGTTCTGGGTCTATACCTCCCTGGTGCAATAATGCATATGATTTTTATTGCATTGTGATCTGAGAAAGATGTACTCACTATTTCTGCCTTTCTGCAGTTGATCATTAGGTTTTTATGCCCTAGTACATGGTCAATTTTTATATAAGTGCCATGTACTGCAGAGAAAAAGGTATATTCCTTTCTAGCACCATTCAGTTTCCTCCATAAGTCTATCATATGTAGTTTGTCTAACAATCTATTTACTTCCTTAACTTCTTTCTTTTTTATTTTATGGTTAGATTTATCTAGATCTGAGAGCAGGAGGTTGAGGTCTCCCACTAGTAGAGTTTTGCTGTCTATGTCTTCCTGTAGTTCTTTCAGCTTCTCCTCTAAGAATTTGGATGCTATCCCATTGGGTGCATATATATTCATTATTGAAATCATTTTATTGTTGATGGTACCTTTTAGGAGGATATAGTTTCCTTCCTTATCTCTTTTAATGCTATCTATTTTCACAGCTGCTTTGTATGAGATAAGGATTGCTACCCCTGCTTTTTTCACTTCAGCTGAAGCAAAATATATTTTTCTCTAACCTTTTACCTTTACTCTATATGTATCTCTCTGCTTCACATAAGTTTCTTGTAAGCAGCATATTGTAGGATTCTGGTTATATGATATATGACATATGACATATGACATATGACATCCACTCTGCTATTTGCTTATGTTTTAAGGGAACGTTCAGCCCATTCACATTCAAAGTTATAATTACTCTTTATTGCCCTCCATGCTATCTTCCCTCTGTTTGTATTTTCCCCTCCCCCCTTATCTGTATTCCCCAGTATTTTGTTTCTGAATACCACCTCCTTCAGTGTGTTTTCTCTCCTATATCCACCTCTCCCCTTTTTCCCCTTTCCCTTTTCCCCTTTCCCTTCCCTTCCTTCTGTTAGCTCCCTTTTTTCTCCCCCTCCCTGTCTCCATCCCTCCTCCCCTTTTACTGTTTTAATACTTGAAAGGTAAGATATTTTTTAAGTTAACTGAGTATGTGTATAAGTTAACTTTAAGACAAGTCTGATGAGAAGAAGATTCAGGTGCTTCTCATCTCCTCCCTTCTTCCCCCTTTTTACCCTAGGTCCTTTGTACCTCTTAATATAATGAGATTTACTCCATTCAATCCCCTCCCTCCTCCCATCTCCTTCCTGTCCCCCTTTTTTAAGGAGAAGGTATTTTTAAATCATTCTATCTGAGATGTTCTTTCTCCTGGATTTTCTTTATGGGTTTTGTTGATTGGATTTCTGTTAAGAGGTTTGTTTCATGTCATAGATGGGGAAAGATCAGGAGACTGTATAACTGTGTCTGTCTTCTCTCTGCCATCTTGGTCAGAAGTAGCATTGGCTTTTGCCATTCCTCACATATGACATCTGTTGCTTCAGTGCCTTCACATGGGTTCGTACCCATCCCTGAAATACTCTTCCTTCCTCACCTTTACTTCTAACTTCTTTCAAAAATGACTGAGTATTTATTAATTATAGTCTCTGCTCTCAAGAAGCCCTCTTTCTAGGGGAGGCAATAAATAATTATGGTTTCAGTAGCAAATAAGATAGAAAGGTAGCAAAGCAGATGGTAATGTTTCTTCTTTTATATAATTTCTACTGATAAAATAATATCTCTTTCCAAAGTTGAACCATTTGACAGTGTCAAATACTTTGAGTACATGAACATTTTTTGCTGAATTTCAAAGTTTGGCTCAAATGCCACAACATGTTGGAGACTTTTTTTCCTCTTTTGTTAGATCATCCCCTACTCTGAATTACTTGGTGTTTATTCTGAATATGTTTTGTACTTATTTAACTGTAGAACAGGAAACAAAGTAGATGCCCATTAGTTAGGGACTGACTAAACAAATTGTGTCATATGAATGCAATAGAATATTACTGTGTAATAAGAAACAAGGAATATGATGAATACAGAGAAGCTTGGGAAGACTTCTATGAATTGATACAAAGTGAAGCAAGAAGGATCAGGAAAGTAATATATGCAATATGTATTTGTCAGTGTATACAACATAGTTGTTATTGTTGTTTTCCAGGAGAATGTATGTTCCTTGAGATTGGTTTTCTGTATCTCCTACTCACTATCTATATAGTAATGCTTAAAAATGTTTGTTGAATTAAATAAAACTATTTCTTTCACAAAAATGAAATTCTTTGTTCTTTCTGTCTATTTATATCCTAGGAATCATTAAAGCCCTGATCAATTCATACATCCTTTATGAAGCTTAATCTGACTAGGCAAGATCTTATTGATTTCTCTTTCCTCTGAAGGACAATAGGACTCACAGTTTAAAAAACAATTTAACACTTAAATTATGTACTATTCTATCTGGTGTTCAAATCATTTATATGACTTCCAGAAGACATAAACCAGATCCAGATACTTCTTCATGTGGAGCTGACAGTGTAGTACTCCAAATAAATAGAACATGTAATTTTCAATCTGATAGATGCTTTTGAGATTCTACAAAAATCACTTTAAAAATGATGAAATTTACTGTGTCCTGATTCTTGTTCCCTGTCATACATTTAGGTAACAGCACAGGTTTTCTGACTCCCACAATCTTTTCCACTATGCTATGTTGCTAAAACATTGTTTAGTCAGTCAATCAATAGATGTCACTGACCTGGAGAGTTTTTAATAAACTGTTTAATAACCATTAACAGCATTGCATATTCAAGTCATTGTGTGGATTTCTCTCATGGTAATTGAAATTCTATTTATAATAAATTCACTCAGCATTTACGTGGGTGATGCATACATTTCAAAATGTTCAGCTGTAATTTGGAACTAATTAGTTGACACTTAAAGTACTGCCAAAAGTTTTTTTCCCCTTAAATTCTGGAGAGGATTGGTTGTTTCAACAACAAATCCTCAAAAACATCTGTAGAATAAAATCAACTGACAAAAATATTTATGCTACAGTTTTCAGCTGTGACATAAGGGGACATTCTGTATTATGTGTTTTGCATTTATTGCAATAGTTATAATCATGCAAGATGAACTCTAGCATGCATTTATCTGAGTGGGATATTTGGATGGGAAGGAAGGTTTTGGGCCTGTGTTACTGTTTTCAGTATCTGTTGGTATAGATCATCCTGTGAATGGAAGTTCATAATTTGACATGTCTCTTAGGTGCCAAAGATTGTTTCTTAACTAAGTGGACTTTCCTCTAGTTAATTAAGCAGGTAATCCTCATCTTTTCAAGATACTTTCAAGTGATTGAGAACATCTACAATTGGGGTTTGGTTCAGATGTTTTTAGCAACCAAATGGAAAGTATAACTTATACTCCATTGGTATACTCTCCTAAGAACTGAGATCTGAATGGCAGACCATCGATTGTAAGATTTTTATAGCGTCTTAGAGATCACCTAATCCATACCCCTCATTTTAGAGGAAAGGAAACTGAGGCTCAAGGAGGAAAATTATTTTGTCCAGGTTTGTTTTATTGAGCTGGTTTCGTTTCTGTTGGACTCTTTATGACCCCTTTTGAGTTTTTTTTTGACAATTGGGTAGTTTACTTTTTCCTATTCCAGCTCATTGTTCAGATGAGGGAACTGAGAAAAACAGGATTAAGTGACTTCCCCAGAATCACAAAGTACAGTCTAGTAACAAAGTTAGTAACTCTAAAGAGAAAGATTCTGACTTTTTATCTCAGTCCCTTATTTATTAGCCCCAATTCTAGGTTGCATTGGGAAAAATCTCTTAAATAAAGCTTAGTAATGTCTCTGGTTGAGGGACTCCCCTAAAAAATGTAAATTAACAGGTCCATTGTAGAAAAGTATACAATGTACAAGGTAATAGATGTCAGGTAAGGAAAGGTATTTAGCTCCTTCATGTACATGAAATGCTTAAAACACAAAAGAATACAAGTGAACCTTATCACATATTAAAACACAAGCATTAGCACCTTACTTCTACCACTGAAACAGTAGGTTGATGCATTGGAAAGAGGACTGGGTCTGGAGTCAGGAAGATCTGAGTTCATGTCTGCTCTTAGATAATTACAGTTATGTGACCCAGGCACATAGTACCTTAGGGAAGTTAAATGACTTGCCTAAGGTCATAAGCACATTTATTTAGGATCTGAACTAAGCAGTAATTCTGAACAGCATTTTCTGACTAACCAGGCATATATATTGGCTTCTCCCTAAGTTCCTAGTTGCCTTTTCTACTTTATATTTCTATCACTAAGCACAAGTTAGTGAATAGCACTGAGAGAAATGGACATTGTCAATCTCATCAGTTTGTGAGTAGAGAGATATAGAGGGATTGAATTTAGTAGTATTTGCCCAGCTCCATCCTTCCTGGAGGAGAAGATGATCATCAGTCTCAGACTCATCCATGCAAGTCCATATTCTTACTGCCATATTTTTAGCCCCTGTAGGTTTTACTGGAGGAGAGAAAAAGGAGACATATTCTCTCTTCCCTTGCTAGAAGTCTAAAGAAGAGCTGGCATTGGTCATGTCCCAATGAAGGAGCTGCTTCTAAAGATGGCAGAAGCCTCATCTTTTTTCTTTTTGTTGCCATAGAGTAGGTGCTTTTCCTCACTCTGTTACAATTCTTCTTTATCACAACTCTCCTGGCATAGTGATCATGTGAATGACCAATAAGCCTTGGTGTTGCAAGCTCTTCTCCAGCAAAGGGGTGGAATACAAGTGTGTGTACCATGCATGTGCCCAACTCCATGAAAAAGGGCTCCAATCTAAACACCACCTCCCCATAATAGTAAAATTAAAAATGGAATAAATTATCTGGATAATTGAGATAAAAACACTTCCTTTTCCTTTTGGGGACCTGAGTTGTTCAGTCAATCACATTTATTCTCCCATTTCCTTTTTCCAGAAGACTTAGTAGGCTTATGTGAAACCATTATAAGCCCAATGTTAACAGAAATCTTTTTCTTCTTTTCAAATATCTTTGTTATTTTTTAATTTACCTTTCTCTACAAAGATATATAAAGACAGCAAGAATATCTTACCAGTGACTATTGACTAGCTGTGAGCAAAACTTCAGAATTCCCTTTTATTTCTAAGATAGAAATAGAGAAGATGCTATATTTGATTCTTCTCTTCTGATAGGTGAAAGATATTTAAGGTAACTCTACCTTTTTTCAGTGAAACAAGCAAGAAATAGTGCTAGGTATAGACACAATGAGGAAGACATGATACCTGACCTCAAGAGACATATGCTTTAGATGAAGATAACTAAAAAAATAACTAAAACTCCAAAGTTGCATATGTCAAATGACAAGTAAATAGTAGGGAGAAAAAAGCAATATGAATGGAGTGGGAGGGTATTCCAGAATGGGGGCACAACAATGTCACAACAATGAAGAAAGCATAAAACATGGTGTACCAGATATACCAGAGCAGTTGTGGGATAGATACAATATAGTTGGAGTGTTTACATTGCATTTTTGTATTTTATTTTATAACTAGAAAAAAATGAGGAATTATTTTAAAAATTTCTGTCAGTCAGTATGCTACAAAGAATTCAAACAAAAAATTTGGGAATTATATTTTAGATCCTGAAATTTTTGAGCTATTTGGGAGTGACTGTTAGGATAATTTTTCATTGTTTAAATGCCAGAACTGGAGGAACAATATTAGTCTTCATTTGTGAATTAAGCTCTATGCAAGAATTAGAGGATGTGTCCCAATGGATTGTTCTCTATTTCTTACTTATAAGATGTCTGTCTTATTCAGTCTCAGAATGCCCAAAGTTCTTGAATTAAGCTCTATACTACATCTAGAGCTTAAGATAACTCATTTAGCTTGATCCCTAGGGGAACTGAAGTTTTAGAGGATAAATTATCATAGATTCATAAAGCCTAGAGGAAAGTCATCTAGTTTAACCCCTACTTAAAGAAGTCTCCCTCTACAACTTCCCTAATTGGAGTCATCCAGTTATTATTGGGATGTCACTAGAATAGGTACCAACTCTACCTGGATTATCACTCCATTTTGTGTTTCTCTAACTTCTATTCCTAGTGGAGCTAGTTTAACTTTAGGTTCTAAAGTAGAATAAATCTAATCTCTTTTTAATTATATATATATATATATATATTATATATATGTATATGATTATACATACATACATATAATATATGAAGATGTGGTCAGGTCCCTCCCTTCTCCCTCAGTGTTTTTCAAACTCAACTGATCCTTAACTGGCCTGCATTTGCCCTCTGCTAAGCATTTTCTGATCCCTTCTACCTGGATCCCCTGTCACTGCATCCTTTTTCACTTGGTTCTCTCCATTTGCCTCCTTTCTTCTCTTAGCTACTTAGTGGACCCCTCTAAACTCTTTGGATGACCTCATGGCTAAAAACAGAAACCTCAGGGTTTTTGGCAGGGGGCTACTGCTCTCCTTGTTATAGATCTCACTGGTTTCGAAATATTTGACTAAATTCTACACTTGAAATTAGCCTTGCAAAGAGTAACCTATCTATGTCTGAGTCTATGTCTGAGTCAGTGTCATCAGGTCCAGATTGAATCCACTTCTGAGACCAAAGGACTCAAAATAGCCACTCTTCATGGAATATGAACAGTTACCATTCCAGAACATACTAATAAATCTTCTACTAGCTGTCATGTGACTAACCTGAACTCTATTAAGTTGAACTTCCAAATGCCTAAAGTACTGAGACCTCAAATAACACTTTGTTCATACCTCTCTTGTATACTTATCATGTTTATCTGGAATGGAGGTTTCTCATATCCAAGTAACTTGAGAATCAGCATTGCATAGTGGACACTGGATTGGATTTGACATTAAGTAAACTTGAGTTCAAAGATTGCTTCTGATACTTTCTAGTTGAGGAATTGTCAACAAGATAATCAACCTCTCCAAGGCTTATTTTCCCATCTGTTAAGTGGGGATAATAATATCTGGAATAAGTCCCACACAGGGTTCTGTGATAGACATCTAAATGTACTTTCCATCTTTTGTTTAGATGTTTTTCAATCCTGACTTTTGTGGTTCCCAGATGGGGCTTTCTTGGCAAAAATTACCAGAGTGCCATTTTCTTCTCCAGCTCATTTTAAAGACAAGGAAACTGAGGCAAAAGGCTCGGTGACTTGCCCAGGATCACACAGTTTGTAAGTGTCTAAGGTCCGATTTGAATTTATGAAGATGAATCTTGCTAACTCTAGACACTGCCTCATCTAATTTCTCTAAACTTTAAACCTCTATATAAATGTCAGTTAGTAGTGTGACTGAACAACATACTAGATAGATAGATAGAAAGATATGTGTATATGTGTACACATATGTGGGATATAGGTGACTAAAATGGCACTAGAGATGCACACAGTCCTGGAGTAAGGAAGAGTTGAGTTCAAATCCCTACTTCAAGTGTGATTTTCTTGCAGAGACTGTGTTTCATTTAATATTTGTATCTCCCCCACAGCCTAATTTGGTGCTTTGCAAATAGTAGACATTGCTTTTAAGGCTCTTCATCTGTGACCTCCTTTGGACCTTTTCAAACTTATTGTTGACTTTCTAAAATACAGAGCTCAGAGTTGAGCTGGGTCTTTCAGGTGAGGTCAGATTAGAGTAGGGTACAGGACAGTCATCACATTCCTAATTGGAATGCTCCTGAAGATCTCATTTCTTTCTAAGCTTCCATATTACATTATAGACTAATATTGGGTTTTGTGGTCACTCTCTTGAACAAAAATTTGTCAAATGATCTATCTTGTATTTTAGCATGTTACACTTGAAAAATTGATTATTTTTTTTAAATTTTTTTTTAGGTTTTTGCAAGGCAAATGATGTTAAGTGGTTTGCCCAAGGCCACACAGCTAGGTAATTATTAAGTGTCTGAGACCGGATTTGAACCCAGGTACTCCTGACTCCAAGGCTGGTGCTTTATCCACTACGCCACCTAGCCACCCCCAAAGTTGATTATTTTTAAACCCAGTATAAGATATTAAATTTATCCAAATTAAATACCAACTTCCTCTAGTCAGTACAATGTCTTAATTTGTCAAGATCTTGTTGGATCCTGACTGTCATTCAATATATTGACTATTCCTTTCAGCTTTGAGTCATCTACAAATTTAATAAGTATGCCATTGCTACCCTTTATCTAAGTAACTGAAAAATGTTAAATAGCACAGATTAATAAACAAGGATAAACTCAAAATCCTAGGAGAGAATTCCTTCTCTTTTGATATCAAACCAGCAGTAGTGCTGTTCTCATCTTTAAGAGCCCAGAGTGACTTTTATGTTACAATGAAGCATCTGAGGAGGGCTCCATTGATTGATTGATATTACTGTTATTAAAAAAAAAGTTTATTGTTGCTGTTTAGATGTTTTCATTTGTGACTGATTTTTTGTGATCCCATTTTGGGTTTTTTGGCAAAGATATTATAATAGTTTGTCCTTTCCTTCTCTAGCTCATTTCACAAATTAGGAAACTGAGGCAAATAAGGTTAAGTGACTTTACCTGTCAAGAGTCTCATAGCTTGTAAGTGTTTGAGACTGGATTTGAACTCAAGTCTACCTTACTCCAGGACTGTATGCACTCTGGTGCCATTTAGTCACCTATACCCACATATTTGTACACATATACACATATCTTTCTATCTATCTAGTATGTTGTTCAGTAAATTCAAATGTGTCTGAATCATTATGATTCCTTTTGGAATATTGTCATTTCCTTCTCCTGATCATTTTATAGATGAGGAAACTGAAACAAGTAAGGTTAAATGACTTGCCCAGAGTTATATAACTAGTAAATGAGGCAGGATTTGAACTCAGGTCTTCCTGACTCCAGGCCTGGCCTTCAACTTCCTAGCTGTCACTAAAAATCAGTCTTAGATGACAAGTATTCAAGAATGTCTTCTTATGACTCTAAAGCTTTACTAATTCTTTAAGTAATTTTAAATGGATAGCTCATCTGTTTAATTGTCTTTTGTAATCCTTACCTTATTAATAAATAGTCAATCAGAGTATGTTTTTGAATTTTCAGTATTTAAAGTTATCTACAATAAGAAGCCTTGGAAGTTTAAAAACTACCTAGTAGTTTATGCTTTCAGTTACTTCAGAGGTACAATAGTGGTAAAGTGGTAAAGAGGATTCCATTCCTTCTGCCATTTATTAGCTGTGTGACCTGAGCATATCACTTTACAACTCTGAGCTTTAGTTTTCTCATTTGCAAAATGGGAATAATAACACAGACTTCACAGGACTATTGAGAGCACCAAATGAAATATACGATGAATATATACATACATGTATATGCATATGATGTCTAATGAAGTTTATGCAAATCTTAAAACATTATAAATGTCAAGTGTTATTATGAGTGGATTCCACATGTCTTCTTAGCAGATGGAAGAGATGGGGTTCAAATCTCACCCCCAGTTGGTTAAACTATTATTTTTATACTAAGAAAGTCACCTAACCTCTAAGTGTGGCAGGCAATTTCCCCTAGGACCTATCTGCTGAATCTCAGGTGATAGAAGTTCCCAATTCAACAGGTCCATAGATAAGGATTCCCTAGAGCCACAGAACTCAAGTTTATTATCTGAACCAAGATATGGCAAGATTGGAGGTAGCTAGTGAGTACAATGGATAGAGCACTGGACCTGGAGTCATGAACCCTTCCTCAGATACTAACTATTGTGACTTTGGGCAAGGGACCTAATCTCTCTCTCTACTTCAGTACCCTCTTCTGCAAAATGGGGATAATCAGAACAACTATCTCACTGGATTGTTATGAGGAATCAAATGAGTTTACATATTTAAAACACTTTATAAACCATAAGTGCTATATAGATAGCTGGGTATTATCAAGCTATTAGCTTTAATCAAATAAGAAAAGATAAACATTCATTTTGATGGATCCCTGATCTCATTACTGTGGGTACTGCTTCTTCCAGTATGGTTTAAGGCTTATTCATACTTTCTCCTAGACAATTCTTATCCATACCTTTGCATAATTCCTCCAGTGTGGATTCAGGTAAGATGAAAGAGGTCATTCTTTAGTTCTCATCTTTCATAGCCAAAAAAAAAAAATTGAACCAAAAACCAGTTCAAGCCCCACTTTAATTCTCCAACAATATGGAATTTACCATAGTACAAGAACATTTTAGATCTAAATTGGATCATCTAGGACAAACTTCTAATTTTTACAAGAAAGCTAGAAAGGAGAAATTACTTGTTGGGGTGGTAGTGATGGTGGTGGTGGTGGTGGTGGTGGTGGTGGTGGTGGTGATATTCAGTGATAGAATGCAGGACATCTGATTTTTCTGATCAGTATTTTCTCTCTTTCTTTACACCGACTCAGTGTTGTTCATTTGAAAATCTCTGGTGCTTTTCAGGTTTCAACTCAATGCATTACTTATCAAATTTTTCTGCTAAACTCATTCTACCCATTTCCTAGTATATGAAAGGTAGAAAATTTAAGCTGAGTGTGAAAGAATGGATTACTTTTGCTCATGTTCTCTTTATGAATACCCTCAGATAGGAAACCTACCTTTATAAAGTCCTGTGATTTGACATCAGTAAAATGTGCCTCAAATTTCATTGTTTGCAGTCTTCTCTGAACCCTACCTCAATTTCATTAACAGCAAATGAGGAGTCAAGTTTCAACTCTATTCATTACAAGGAATAGCAGTTCTAGGAACAGCACCACTGGGATGAGTAACCTGCTAGGAAGAAACGTTTCTTTGTTTGATTAAACCTATTTGGTATTTGTGTTTTACCATAGAGGGGTCTTTCCCCTGTCCCATCACATAGTACTGAATGCTTTCTCAGACTAATGTGAAATTCTATTCCTCTAGCAGCTTACTCTCCATCATAACAAAATGAATTATTTACATTCAGGTCTCAACCAAAGTTCTTAGCCCCTTTCCAGCTATTAGATTCCCTGTGACTTATCCCTTTGGTTGCCAGCTGCACACCATTGGCAGTACATCTCAGAGGTGAAGGAAAGTTCATAGGAACTATTCAGTGGCAGGCCTGGGGTCAATAGAACTGAGGAGACTTTTAAAAACCCAACTGTTTGAAGGGGTGGGGAGGAAACCTTGTATTTTGTTGTTCCAACCTTGTGTGTATCTTCGTGTGTGCGCGCATGATCATGGGTACACATGAAATCAGAGAAGAGGAAAAAATTGTGTTAAACAGATGTCATCAGTGTGAAATGCCAAACAGGTCCCTCTGAAGTTACAGCCCCAAAAGGATCTTTTTCCTGTCTTCATAACCCACTACTTATGGGTCTTGAAGGCAGTCCAGCAAGAGGTCTAGAGAACCCTTAATCCCACTCTTATTCATATGAAGCTCCAGTTGGCTTTGCCAGGAGGATGTAGGATGTTCAGATTCCATAGGCATTAGAAAAGATGTGTCTTTTAAGTTGCCTTTTCTCTTCTGCTACAGGAGATACAGATTGTATTATGGGCAGCCATTTATCCCATGATCTCTTACTACCAGATCCACAAGACCTTGGTACTCAGACCTTTTATTGTATAAAGAGAAGAGACTTAAAAAGTATAAAATTATCACTTCGGTAAGCAGTTGTTCTTCTTGAGTTGTTTCAATCTTGTCCAACTCTTTGTGATCCCATTTGGGGTTTTCTTGACAAAGACACTGAAGTGGTTTGTCCTTCTCCAATTCATTTAACAGATGAAGAGACTGAAGCAAATAGGGTTAAGTTACTTGCCCAGAGTCACACAGCTACTAAATGTCTGAAGCTACATCTGAACTCATAAAAAATGAATATTCCTGACTCCATGCCTGTTACTCTAACCACTGTGACAACTAGTCACTCCTTCTGGAGACAGAAGAGTCATCAAATATTATAAAATAGTTTTTAAAAATAATACCATTATGGGGGCAGCTAGGTGGCGTAGTGGATAAAGCACCGGCCCTGAAATCAGGAGTATCTGGGTTCAAATCCGACCTCAGACACTTAATAATTACCTAGCCCTGTGGCCTTGGGCAAGCCACTTAACCCCGTTTGCCTTGCAAAAACCTAAAAAAAAAAGGAGAAGAAATAATACCATTATGGACTGGAAAGAACACTGAGACACAAAGGACCTTTCCCAAGATCCTCTCATTAAATGTTTGACTTTGGGGAAGTGATTTTTATCTCTAGAATCTCAATTTCCTCATTTGTTAAGAAGAGGATAAAAGGAATTATACTGCCAAATTCAAGACTATTGAAGAACTATAACAATGTTCACTAGTTTTTTTTAATTTCTTTGAAATTTCAGAGGAAAGGATGGCCACAGAGGAAGGAGTGAAGGGAACAAGAATTCCCTTTTTTAACACACTAAAAAGTTATCATATAGTCTGCACTAGAAGACTTTTTGGTAAGCAGAATCTAATTATCTCCTGAGGCAAGTTTGCTCTACCTTTGAACATCTCTATTTGTTAGGAAATTTGTTTTTCTATCAAGCTTAAATTTACCTTTTAGGTAACCCTCTTGGGTTAGACAGAACAAATTCAATTGCTATTCCATATGATAGTACTTCAAATACTTGAAAGCTAGAATCTCCCTGAGTTTTTTCTTCTTTAGACTAAACAATCCCAGTTCCTTTAGCTCATCTTTATACAGCATCATCTTCAGTCCCATCACATCCTTCTTATCCTTCTTGGTTGTTTTTTTTTTTAAGGTTTTTGCAAGGCAAACGGGGTTAAGTGGCTTGCCCAAGGCCACACGGCTAGGTAATTATTAAGGGTCTGAGGTCGGATTTGAACCCAAGTACTCCTGACTCTAAGGCCGGTGCTTTATCCACTGTGCCACCTAGCCACCCCTAAATATATTCTTTTTTTCTTTTTCTTTTTCTTTTGTAGATTTTTCAAGGCAGTGGGGTTAAGTGGCATCCCCAAGTCTATATGGCTAGGTAATTATTAAGTGTCTGAGGTTGGATTTGAACCCAGGTACTCCTGACTCCAAAGCTGATGCTCTATCCACTGTGCCACCTAGTCACCCCTCTTGGTTGTTCTTGAACTGATGTAGTAGATAGACCAGGATTGAATGAAGTAAGACTTTTTATCTGGTTTTGAACATTTGGTTGAAAAATTTGGGGATGTTAATCTTTACAAAAGAATCCTGGTGGGAGTGAGGAGAATGGAAGACAGGGGAAGGACTGTCATGTGACTTGAGGGATACGGGACTAGCAGCAGCTGGCAAAAATAGCAAAGAACATGTCTATGCTTGATAACAGGGAAAACAAAACAAAATAGTCAAACTTAATAATTAATACCACGTAAACGTGGTATAGGATGCCTTGAAAGAATTCATTTTTGCTAGAGGTCTTCAAGCAAAACCCAGATCTTGTTGGAGATATAGGGGAGTTTTCTTCAGTATAAATTGATCTAGATAGCTGTCTCCTAACTATTTGATTTTATGTTTCTTGATGTAGTCTAAGATCAATGAGTTCTTTTGGCTTCCACATCACACCATTGGTTACAATTGAGATAGCAGGTTAAAAATCTTCTAAATATCATATTGTCTAATCTTCATCAATCAATCAATCAACAATGTATTAAGCACCTATTGCTTATCAAGTACAAGGTTAAGTTCTGGAGATACAAAAAATAGGCAAAAATGCCCTCAAGGATTTCATAATCTAATGAGGGAAATTAATATCATCTATAATTTTCCCCCTAAAAACCATTTGGACAATTTGACCACATGATTTCCCTAAATCAAAGTACATGATTTTTGCAGTATTTTCATGGCATTATAGAAAAAGAGGGGGGCAGCTAGGTATTGCAGTGAATAGAGCATTGGCCCTGGAGTCAAGAGGATTCCTGACTTGAACTCCTGAGTTTAAATCTGGCCTCAGACACTTAATTATTACCTAGCTGTGTGACCTTGGACAAGTCACTTATCCCCACTTATCTTGCCAAAAAGAAATAAAAGAAAAAAAGAGTCCCATTCAGTCTGACTTCTTCTTTTTTCTTTTTTTTGTTTTGGGGGGCATTGGGGTTAAGTGATTTGCTCAAGGTCACACAAATTCAAGACTATTGAAAAGCTATAGCAATATTCACTAATTTTTTATGTAAAATATGAAGTGTCTGAATCCAGATTTGAACTCAGGTCCTTCTAACTCCAGGGTTGGTGCTCTTGATAAATCCATGCTATCTCCTTGTGATTGCTACTTTTTTTTGGAAAGATGCTTTCTAGTCAAGCATCAGGAAGAAATGTCAAAATTGTAGCCTATAGTCTGAAAACTCTATTCATTTTCAATTTTAGAAATCAGAATGTTTTCCCTTCTTTATTCTAGTGGCATTCTCCCATTCCTTGTCTTTAGTGACTATCCATAGAGCTTTCTCTTGACTGGAAAACTAACATTTTTTTTTTTCTGGAATTTATCAACCAGGATTTGGTCTGGTACAGGTACATTTTCTGTTTGAAGAAATTGTGTGTGTGTGTGTGTGTGTGTGTGTGTGTGTGTTACTCAGTGTACTTCTTCTATCTTGTCTTCAACTACTCTTCTATCATGACTGTGTCCCTCTTTCCATGATCTTTTAAAGTTCACTAAGAGTGGCTCATGTCTTTCAATGCTCAAAGATGCAGTTCATCTGAGTCTGATGATTTGAACTCATCAGGGATAATTAAATACTTTTTACTATTTCCCTGTTCAGTTGTTTCAGTGGTGTACAACTCTTTATGACCCTATTTTATGTTTTCTTGGCAAGGATACTGTAGTGGTTTGCCATTTCCTACTCTAGCTCATTTTACAAATGATGAAACTGAGGTAACCAAGGTTAAATGACTTTGAAGAGGACTAATGACATCACAGGGTGATGTCTTGACTCATTCATGAATTGGATTTGAATTAAGCAGAGTAACACAAAGTTGTCAGCCTCACTCTCTCTTGCAGTCATCAAAGTCCAGTGATAAGACAAAAGTCAAGATTACTGTGATGGCCCAGGGTACATTATATGACCATGGCATCTTCCTTGTATGACCAAACTCTAAGTGCTCCACAGTGCCTATTTTAGCCACTTGCATGTTGGAAATTGTTGTTTTCATCTGCCTGTTCTGCTACAGGACATCTTCATATACTTGGGGTAGATCACTAACTCACTGACAAGTTTAAGACCTCTCAGTTACCCTAAACTGATTTTTTGCCAGAATGTGGCTGATGAGCACCCTGATTGGTTGGATAAGAATTGGGTGAGGTGGACACCACAGGTGGATAAGCAGCCTGAAAAGAGCTCAGCAGTCCTCCTACCAGAAGTGCTAATCTTTCCTGAACATTTTCCATACATGAATTTGAATTCAGATCTTCCTGACTCCAAGTACTGTACTCTATCCATTCAGTCACTTGGTTATGTGTTTATCTTGGGAAACATCCCCTGATTAGACATTTTTATTTTATCTTTTCTGTTCAGAGATCTTTCTTCTTGGAAGAGAAAAGAAATAGAATGATTTTGTAATGATAGCTGGCACTTTATCATTTGCAAAGCACTTTACATATATTTTCTCTCTTGATTTTCATGATAACTTTGTAAGTGAATTAATAAGAAACTGAAACAAACAGAGGTTAAGGACTTGCTCAGTTCCTGATTCCAACTCCAGATTTCTTTTATTACACATTGCTTCTCAGCTCTGCCTTTTCTCCACCATCTGTTATCATTGTCCTATCACTTCTTGGATTGAATTGCTTGTCTTGGAATCAGGAAAACAGTTAAGATCTTGTCTTAGATGCTAAGTAACAGTGTGACTACAGCAAGTTACCTCTAGCAACCCCAATTCTTCAAGTATAAAAAAAAGAGAATTGGACTCTTTGGCCTCTAACATTCCTTCCAGTTCAAAATTAATGATCCCATGATTCTCTGTTTTTTAAAAAGGACCTTTTTTGTCTCTAGCTTTTCTTGTCAACTTTAACTCATTTTTGAGGTGGAGTACTTCTGAAACTACTTTTAAAAATTTTTATTTTTTGCTTTTCCTTCACTTTTATTTCAAAATATATCCCATGCCTTGCCCTACCCAAAGAACCAATAAATGTTGGACATAGGGATCACAAGTAAGCCAATCTATCTAGAAGATGAAAGAGTGTATGAAGGGGGGTAGTATTCATTTAGCCCTCAAACATTGACTGGCATTGGAATGTTTTTGCATTCAACCAAGGAGAAGAATTGTATTTTACTTTGGAGACAATAGAGAACCAGTAGAGAATCTTCAGTAAGGGAATGACATGCTCAGACTTGGAAATAACATGTAGGTAACTATGTGGAAGATGAATTGGAAAGGAGAGAAACTAGAAGAGGAAGAACAATTAGGAGGCAATTGCAATTGTTCAGAACAGAGGTGATGAGGGCCTGAACTTGCATGTGACCATGGAGAGAAGTGGGTGGATGCATGAGATGGTGGAGGAGTAAAATCAATAAGATTTAGTAGCTAATTCAACTGGGGGGCAAGGCAAAATAAGGAAATGAGAAGAATCAAAGTTGACTCCCAGGCTGTAAAGTCAACAGTTAGTAGTAAATGAGGATTTTTCAAGATCTAACTTTCTGCAATTCTTTCATTCCATAAAGAGAAAAAGGAAAAACCCCTAGAAAATATAGAACCTGAATAATCAAGGCTTAAATAATCAGGAACTGGCCTTAAAAAAGAACGAAAACATCTGTTTGCTTCTTTAAAAAAAAAGGAACTAACAAACCCTCTGGATTTTTATTGCAACAAATTCTGTTCTCAATTTTCTGTTTGGGAACCATCCAGGAAAACAGTGACCTCTCCCATTCTAGTAATGAATTTCTATTCCCTTTTGAACTTTAAATATGTTAATTTTATTCCCAGATGAATTAAAAATATGTATTGTCAAGCCCCAGATCTTGACTCACCATGGTCAGGGCTTGCCTCTTAGCCTGTAACTCAGATCTGGGTACTAGTGTCCAATATGGGAATGAGATTCCAGGCAAACCCAAGCCAGTCCTTGTTCCTCCTACATTCAGAGCCCTTTTCTTTTCTTTTGTTTTCTTTCCTTTCTTTCTTTCTTCTCTCTCTCTTTCTTTCTCTTTCTTTCTTTCCTTTCTTTCTTTTCCTTTCCTTCCTTCCTTCCTTCCTTCTTTCCTTCCTTTCTTTCTTCCTTCCTGCCTTCCTTTCTTTCTCTCTTTCTCTTTCTTTCTTTCTCTCGCTTTATTTCCTTTCCCTTCCTTCCTTCCTTCCTTCCTTCCTTCCTTCCTTCCTTCTTTCCTTCCTTTCTTTCTTCCTTCCTGCCTTCCTTTCTTCCTTCCTTTCTCTTTCTTTCTTTCTTTCTTTCTTTCTTTCTTTCTTTCTTTCTTTCTTTCTTTCTTTCTTTCTTTCTACCATCTTTCAGTCATCTTTGGGAGAAGCCAAATGACTGCATCATTTTACTTTTCTGGGTCTATGTTTGCTAGTACTCTGAAGAAATCATCCTGAAATAAAGTAAGAACTGTCCCAACTGGGATTTCTTAGCAACCGTTCTCAAAAAAGTTCAGGTGGAAAAGGGAAGGAAAGAACAACAAAACTGATTTTCGACTCAGGAAAGTGCCTGAGGCATCTTGTTCTTTCAAGGCAATGGGGAGCTCTGAGAGCCTTTTTCTGGCACGTTGCCCCTAGAGCAAGCCTCCAATTCTTCCAATATCAGCAGCCTTTGAATGTACAGTCGAGTGACAGATTCTTCCTAGTGCGTGCTGACAGTCATGTTAGCAGTTGTCTTCTTGTCTTTTCTATCTGTCAGTCTCTGGCACCCACTAAGTGGGTACTATGTTCAGAGTTCTGTACTGTTGGGGGATACTGTTGGGGCAGGGAAGGCAACAACAGATACTTTCAAATTACTTTGTGTCAGAAACACCAACAAAGATGCTACTAACTCTAATTTGCAGAGATTATAAATATTACATCAGTCAACAATCATTCATTTAGTCTCTATCCTGTGCTTAAGGTGCTTTTGAGGTGGAGCGGGGTACAAAGACTAAGACATAATTCCTACCCTCACAGAGATTGTAATTAGGAGGGGATGTGAATCATATCTGACAATAACTCAAAGTAGAAAATGAAAGCACAATGAGAGAGAGAGAGAGAGAGAGAGAGAGAGTTAGTTCTATCAAAGGCCAGAGGAAGAAGTGATGGGATAGACAGAGGGACAGAGGGAGGACCAGGGAAAACTTACCAGAGGAAATAGCACTGGAGCTGGCTTTGGAAGATGGGGTGAAATTGGATAGGCTGACACTATTGGATAGGGGAGGGGAAGGGAATTTGAAAAAAATAATTTAAAAATAAGTACTTTCTTAGGAGTGCATACTGCTTAGTAGTGTATAGTAGATCATATCTGAAAAAGTCAAGATTTACCTTGGCTGTTAATTCCCTTTCAATGTGATCTCATCAGACCAAAGAGATTTTCATTGCAGGTAAGCCTACTCCAATCAAAATTCTCTCTCTCTCTCTCTCTCTCTCTCTCTCTCTCTCTCTCTCTCTCTCTCTCTCTCTCTCTCTCTCTCTGCAAGACAATGGGGTAAAGTGACTTGCCCAAGGTCACACAGCTAGGTAATTTTTAAGTGTCTGAGGCCGGATTTGAACTCAGGTCCTCCTGACTCTAGGGCCAGTGCTCTATCCACTGCACCACCTAGCTGCCCCTAAAATTCTCTTAACCATAAATACATTCCAATCAAATTGGCAGGCAAAAATATAGTCATACAATATGTAGACTTTATACCATAGCACCAGAAGTTTGGTGCTAGAAGGGTCCATGGTGGTCAATACCCTAATTTCATCATTTTATAGTTAAGGAGGCTTATTGAGCTTAAGTGATTTGCTCAGAGATTTTGTTTAATTGTTTAGTCATGTCTTTGTGATCCCTTTTAGGGTTTTCTAGACAAAGAGACTGAAGTGATTTGCCATTTTCTTCTCCAGCTCATTTTACAGATGAGAAAACAGGCAAACAATGCCTTTTCCAGGTCACACAGTTAGTAAGTAACTGAGGAAGGATTTGAAATCATGTTCTCCTGACTCTAGGCCTAGAACTCTATCCACTGAGTCACTAACTTTCTCAGATAAAAAATGGCAGTCCTGGGATTTGAACCAAAGTCTAATGACTAAAAATTCCACATTTTCTCGTCTTGTTTGATCTTTTGCAGATATAAGGTCTGTCTCAGAGTTTTTGCACTCAGAATCCTTCTGTCCATACTCAAGTCCTTTTCAATCTGGCTCTCCATCAAGTCTGACTTCTCTTTCTAGTTCTTCTAGCTTCTGTCTCATCACAAAACTGAATTTGAGACTAAATTCTCTGGTCCAGTAAGGAATCAAAGTTCCTTCTGCCTTGTTTTCTCAGTCTTACCCTTGAGTTCAGCCTGAACTGCATCTCAGTAGCTTAATACTGCTGCTAAATACTAGCCTAACCCTGATTTTCTCTTCTCCAAAGTTCCTATTGATCATATCTATTTTTCCCAGTCACTTATACAGTCTCAATTCGAAAGCACAGTACTTTGCACATGCTGTTGTTTAGTTATTTTCAGTCATGTTCAACTCTTCAGGATCCCATTTAAGGTTTTTCCTGGCAAAGGTACTGGAGTGGTTTGCCATTTCTTTCTTCAGTTAATTTTCTAGATGAGAAAATTGTGGCAAATGCAGTTAGTGACTTAGCCAGGGTCACATAGTTAATAAGTATCTAAGACCCAACACTTAGTAACATAATAAAACTTAATAAATAAATGCTTCAGTCATTTATTCAATTTTCTGTTTCCATCTTTCTACCCCCTTTGTCTTGGCAATATTGGTTCTCCTTTCTGACTAAACACACATTTTGTTTTTGTCCATTGTTTAGGTGTCTACCTGAACACTATTTTCCTGCTTTTCTATTAACCATTGCATAGTAATAAATGATTGTGCAGTACTGGAAGAGACTGCAAATTGAGATAACAACACATAGTACATGTCCTCAGGATGCTTAATAGTCATAATTCCAGGTATAGCCTGAGTAGGATAGAGGGTAAAAAAATACAATAATCTCTGAGATATGAATGGGAAAAAGTTTTTTTTAAAGGACAGATTCTATTGTTGTACGTAGTTGGAAAAACAAATAGATTAAATATTTAAATTAAAAAACAAAGCAAAATAGAGAGATTCTGGAAAAGCTTCACAGGAGAAGAAGGGTTTTAACAATTGAAGACAAGGAAGGAGTATACTCCAGAAACACACCATAACTTAAGGTTGAGGGTGAGAAAGTACAAGTTTGGCTAGACTTCAGAGTATGTTGAGGGGTGCACTATTGGGTAGTTCTTGTTCTTCATTATTGAAGAAGATCAAAATGACATCACTAGGTTTGAGACAACGGACAATGTGTCCGACAGTGGCTTATCTAACCAATAAGAGCTCAGAATACTCCGCCACAGGCTGGGTACAAATAATCCATGTGAATACTCTAAACTTAGAATGTCATGTTTCCTCTGAGTTGCTTCAATTCTGCCTTCCTCATAGAGTGCAGCACCCTCATTAATGAGGGCATGCCATGTTGGGTGGTCCTGTGCCAGTTTCTCCCATGCTGTACCATCAATTCTATCTTCTTATTTTTAGGCAAATGGAGTTAAGTGGCTTGCCCAAGGCCACACAGCTAGGTAATTATTAAGTGTCTGAGGCCAGATTTGAACTCAGGTACTCCTGACTCCAGGGCTGGTACTCTATCCACTGTGCCACCTAGCCACCCTATGTACTATCAGTTCTAAAGTTCTTCAATGAGACTTTCAGGGTATCTAGGTATAGTTTCTTCTGACCCCCTTTGTCAGCACTTGTCCTTGTGTGAGTTCTCCATAAAATAGTTTTTTGGGCAAGTGTATGTCTGACATTCTAATGAACTGTATCCAGTTCATTGTAGTTTCACTCTATGTAGTAATGTTGGAATGCTAGGCAGTCTAGCTTGAGAAAGGACCCCAGTGTCTGGTATCTTCTCCTGCCTGATGATCTTCAGAATCTTCCTAAGATGATTTAAATGGAAGCAATTCAGTTTCCTAACTTGGCACTGGTAGACAGTCCAGATTTCACAGGCATATAGCACTGAGGTCAGCATAATGGTTCTGTAGACCTTCAGTTTAGTAGTCAGTCTAATTAATACCTCTTCTCTCCCACACTTTCTTTTGGAGTCTCCCAAATACTGAACTGGCTCTGGCAATACATGTGTCAAGATCAAGAATTCAAGACTGCCTCCATTGTCCATTTCTATAAAGGTAAAGGAAATAGATTATCCTGTGACAATCACAGGAGTATTTTTTTTAGTCACTCTTGGTAAGATTCTTGCCAGAGTCCTCTCAGTAAGCTGATCC
Source organism: Macrotis lagotis (assembly GCF_037893015.1). Classification (NCBI taxonomy): domain Eukaryota; kingdom Metazoa; phylum Chordata; class Mammalia; order Peramelemorphia; family Peramelidae; genus Macrotis; species Macrotis lagotis. Next base: position 252,322,555 of record NC_133666.1, read on the forward strand.
TTCACCTGGAAGATGGTCACCTCCCTGAGAGCCACTGTGGCTTCAGAAAGGGTCAAGGAACAGTCGATATAATGTTTGCTGCCTGACAACTCCAGGGAAAAAAATGCCAGGAACAGAACAGAGGTCTGTATACAACATTTGCAGATCTGACCAAGACTTTCTTTGCCATCAGTCATGAGGGTTTATGGAAAGTTATGTCAAAGTTTGGTTGCTTGGAGTTCATCAGTATTATATGTCAGTTTCATAATGACACATATGCCTGGCTTCTGGATAGTGGATGATGCTCTCGAGATTTCCCAGTCATTAATGTAGTAAAACAAGGATGTGTCCTTGCTCCTTTACTTTTTAGCATGATGTTTTCAGCCATGTTACCAAATGCCTTCACTAAGTATGAACAAGGTCTGAAGGTCAGCTACTGCATTGTTGGCAAATTTTTCCACTTGAAAAGGCTACAAACCAAGTTAAAAGTGCACTCATTGCAGCCTCTGAAGCTGAGGCTCAACAAAATATGTCTGTTCTCTGCTTCTTTTGCTAATTTTGGTCTAACAATTAATATCAAGAAAACACAGGTGTTCCTGTGCTCCAGCACCATGCCATCCATATGTGGAACCATCAATTACAGAAAATGGAGAAGTTTTTAAAAATTTTCTTTAATTTTTTTACACATTACTAAAATATTCTTGTTTACAAGTAAGCATAATACCCCTCCCCCACAAAAATATAAAACCTCGTGAAAAATAAAGTAAAAGAAAGAGGAAAAATGTGTTTCAGTCTGGGTTCTGATACCATCAGTTTTGTCTCAGCTGGATCACATTCTTTATCATGTCTGTCCTAGAATTTACTTCCATATTTTTCCACAGTTGCTGTTGCTGATTGTAATTCCCTCCATCCATTCCTCCCCACTACCATCTGTTATATTTTTTTCCTCCTTTCACTCTGTCCCTCTTCAAAAATGTCCTATGGGGCAGCTGAGTGGCAGGCACAGCAGACAGAGCACTGGCTCTGGGGCCAAGAGGCCCCAAGCCTACATCACACCCCAGAGACCCAACAACCAACTGTCCCCATGGTCCTGGACAGACCACCCAATCCCACCACCTTGCAAAAAGTAAAAAAGAAAATGTGTTATATCTGACTATCCTTTCATATGATCTACCCTCTCCTCTACCCTCCCTCCCCTCCCCCATCCCCCTTCTCTCCTTTTTCTTCCAGATGTGTATACCCTATTGAGTGTGTAAGCTGTTTCCCTCTCTGAGTCATTTCTGATGAGAATGAAGGCTCCCTCATTCCCCCTTGCCTCCCCCCTTCCATACCATTGCAAAAGCTACATGAAATACCTTTTATATAAATGTCTTAGCCTATTCTACCTCTCCTTTCTCTTACTCTAGTACATTTCCCTTTCACCCATTGACTCCATTTTTACTACATATCTTCAAATTCATCTCTCTCTCTCCTATGCCTCATCTATAAAAGCTCCTTCTACCTGCTCTATTACAAGAGAAGGTTTGGGGTTTTTTTAGGTTTTTGCAAGGCAAATGGGGTTAAGTGGCTTGCTCAAGGCCACACAGCTAGATGATTATTAAGTGTCTGAGACCCAGGTACTCCTGACTCCAGGGCCAGTGTGCTCTTTTCCACTGTGCCACCTAGCCACCCCGTGAGAAGGTTTACATGAGTATTATCAGTATCATCTTTCCATGAGGGAATACACACAGTTCATCATCATTAAGTCCCTCATAATTTACCCTTCTCATCCTCCTCTCTCTATAGCTTCACCTGAGTCCTGTACTTGAAGATCAAACTTTCTGTTCAGCTCTGGTCATTTCAATAGAAACATTTGAAATTTCCCTGTTTCATTGAAAATCTGTCTTTTCCCTTGGAAGTTTTTCTGGGTAGTTGATTCTCAGTTGCATTCCAAGCTCTTTTGCCTTCTGGAATATTCTATTCCTAGCCCTATGAGTCCTTAATGTAGATGCTACTAAGTCCTGGGTAATCCTGACTGCAGCTCCATGATATTTGAATCATGTCCTTCTGGATGCTTGCAGTGTTTTCTCTTTGACTTGGAAGTTCTGGAAGTTGGCTATAATATTCCTGGGGGTTGGTTTTTTTTGTATTTCTTCCCAGGGGAGATCAGTGGATTCTCTCAATTTCTATTTTTCCCTCTGCTTCTAGGATATCAGGGCAATTTTCCTGTAGAAATTTTTAAAAATGGCTCTTTTCCTGATTATGACTTTCAGGTAGCCCAATAATTTTTAAATTATCTTTCCTAAATCTGTTTTCCAGATCATTGTTTTTTCAATAAGATATTTCACATTTTCTTCTAGTTTTTCCATTCTTTTGCTGTTGATCTATTGTGTCTTGATTTCTCACAAAGACATCAGCTTCCTTTAGCTCCATTCTACATCTGCAGGATTTGTTTTCCATCTGGCCAATTCTACTTTTTAAAGCATTCTTCTCTCCAATAACTTTTTGAACTCTTTTACCCATTTGACCTAAGCACTTTTTTTTTTGGATCTCCTTGACTAAGTTGCTCACTTTGTTTTCATATTTTCCCTGCATCTCTCTCATTTCTTTTCCCAATTTTTTCTTCTGTCTGCCTACTTCATTTTCAAAATCTTTTTTGAGCTCTGTCATAGACTAAGACCAACTTCTATATTTCTTGGAGTCTTTAGATGTAGAAGCTTGAACTTTCTTATCTTCAGATTGAGTATTTTGATTCTACACAGAACCAAAGAAATTGTCTATAGTCTTGTTCCTTTTCTTTCCTGTTTACTTATTTCTCCAGCCTGTGCCTGGTTTTGGGGTGCTTCCTGAGCTTTTGAGTGTTATTGGGATACTCTTCAAGGATCTCAGTATGTGAGGCTCTGACTGCCCTCCTGGTCTGTTGAATGACAACTAGCTCACCCCTCTTCCCCAGGGCCATGGGGGGAGGGGGTCCCTGCCCTATGGGGGGCCTAGACTGTGACCAGGGTCTGAATATGGTTAAATATCAAGAGTCCTGTCCCAGGGACAGAGGACAGACCTCAGAAGTCTCCTTCCACTCCCTTACCTTCCATGGGCTGAGCACTCAGGAGCTGCTGCTGGAAGGCTCCTGGTGGGTGGTTCTCCAGGCCTGCTTTTTTTCCCCCTGGGATCTGGGCTGTCCATGGAGGGCCATGCTGGCCTGGGCTTTGTGCTCACTCTGGCAGAGGACTCCTTGCTGATCTTCCAAGTTGTGTTTGGTGCTCCCTGAGGTACAGGTCAGGAAACTGCTTCTGTTGCTGGGAGCTGAGGCTCCCAGGGACCCAGGCACCCTGGGGCTGTTTGAAGGAGGCTGAAGTTCCTTGCTACAGTGTGCTGCAACCCCCTCTAACCCCATGGAACAGAGCCTTCCCACTATTTTCCAGGTTACCTCAGGCTGGAGAATTGCCTTACTGTATTTTTCTGTGGGTTCTGTCTCTCAAAAATTTAGAGTCATAATTTTAAGGTTTTTGAAATATTTTGGAGAGAGCACCTAGCAGAGGCTGTTCTCCTGCCACCATCTTGGCCAAATGGAGAAGTTTTGATAACTGTGGACAAGTTCACTTATCTTGGCAGTGTCCCTTCCATAGAAGTACACATAGGCAATGAGGGGAATAATTTAAAATAAACTTGTTAGGGATGGAACTAGGGGTAGCCCTAGTTTGTGGGAGTCCTTGAATGCCTAAGAAATTTGAAACTTTCTAAGCAGTGGGAAACTATTGAACATTTTTGAATAGAGAGTGATGCCTAAAAAACAAGGGCATATTTTGAAGGAACAATAAACAGGAGGAGGAATGAGAGAGTGGTTTATCTACAGAAAGTACCAGAAGACACAGGAACAGTGGAATAGGGGTTATTTTGTCAAAAGTTGTATATACCACAATTGAAGATCTAATGTTTGAATTGTAGAATACTCAAAAGACTGATTTATGCCTGAGACATAGTAGATATTTCTCCTGATAAACTAATAGACATTAATATTTTGTATATATTTATAGACTATTTCCTCTTTCTCATCCCATGAAATAACTAGTTCACATAGTAACACTCTAAAACTGTGAAGTAAAGATGATTATTGCTTTGTACTTATGGACAGCTAATTTTGAAGTAGGCTCAATTGGTTCCAAAAGAGCTAGATTACTTAATATGGGTCACTGATAGGCCATAATGGACTCCTCAGACTACATTACTTAATAATTTTTTTAAAAAGTGTCAGTGTATCAAGTTTTGATGTCTAAAATCATAAATCTTATGTAACTAAATTTCTATTTAATTCAAAAAATGACTCCCTCCTCCAAGTTTGTTGTTCTCAGATTCAACTTTTAAAAAAAGGAACTGGAACATTTTTTGTGTAGAGATTTCATTCTTCTGCAAAACAGTCATTGATGTCAATTATTATAGAGAAATTGTTAAAAGTTCTAGCTGGATTCTGTCTAATTAAAAACATTTGCTTAGATTGTGCTAAGAACCCTACTTTAGTGAGAGTTTGGTTGATGTAGTGGGAAGAGTACTGGATGAGGAATTGAGAGAGACCTGTTAGCTTTATGATTATAGGCAAGTTCAAAAAAATTAGAACTGGCACTGGAGAAAGATTCAAGGAGACCTTAGATATCAACTAGTCTGAGGGTCTGTTGTTTGTGAACTTGTCTTTTAAAGATCGAATACATGTGTGTGTGTGTATATATGTATGTACATATATACATATATACATGTCTAGATAGAGAAATAGATACAGCAATCTCTTCCCTATTGCAATTTTTTTGATATATCACAGATCTATATAAGAAATTAAATGGGAAATTTGGGGGAGTTTTCGTGGAAGCCACAGATGATATGCAAAGGCCAGCAGATGGCACAGAGCCTTTGACCAAAAAGTTAGCCCAAATTTAAAAATTATTTATTGTAAGTACCTCATAAAAGAAAAATAAAAAAAATTAAGATTTCTTCTCTTATGAAGGGAGGGTCAAAATTTTTACATAGATTTTCCAGATTGTGGGGATACTTCTCCCCTAACCCTCACTGATGAGAAAGGGATAACTATACAGATAATTCTATTTCAACAATTTTGGTTTTCTTAGTAATCCCATTTATTTTATGTGATGAATTTAAGACATTGTTTTGAGAAGGGAAACTCCTGAAAAAGACTATTCAAGGGATCCATGACACAAGAAAGGTTAAGAGTACATTATAGATAAGGAAACTGAGGCCAAGGAGGACATAATGACTTTCCCAAGGTCACATAGGAATTGGCAGAGCCACCATTTGAAACCTGTGTTCTGCCTCTAAATCCAGAACTTTCCCTCCAATACTACAAACTCATCACTTTCAGACTCAACTTGTATTTATTAAATATATGTAACATATTTATTAAATATATGCAAGATAATGTACTGAATGGGGGCATATGAAGGCATTTGTCCAAAAGTTTTGAGTCCCTACCCATTTAGAACTTAAATTTCACTACCTCTGGAGTCTTTTGGACACTTTCTCTCATCTTCTCTTCCACAGTCTGTAAAATGGGAAAATAGCATGACCTATCTCATAGGATTGTGAGGATCTAATGAAATAATGTATGGAAAGAACTCTGAATATCTTAATATACTACATCAATAACAACTATCACCATTATCCATCCTTTTTAACCAACTGTGCTCAACTTTGAAAATGGGTTCTGGAAGTCTTATGCCTGCATTCTCCCTTTCTGACCTTAAAAAAATGTAGTTAATGGCAAGAAGTTGTAGCAATCCAGAGAAAGATAAAATTATTTCTATGGACTGTTCCTTGCATTTTGAGAAAAATTCCAGTGTGTCCACATCATTTTTTTAGGTACATTCTATTTTTACCTTGAGCAGTTAGGTGGTACATTAGACAGAGTGCTGGACCTATAGTAAAGAACTGTTTTCAAGTCTCACCTCAGACACTTAACCAGCTGTATCACTGTAGCAAGTCACTTAACCCTGTTTGACTCATTTTCCTCATCTGTGAAGTGAGTTGGAGAAAGAAATGGCAAAGCACTCCAATATCTTTTCCAAGAAAACCCCAAATGGGATCACAAAGAGTTGGCCCCAATTGAAATGAGTGAACAACAAAATTTCTCCTTGCTTCTGAGTCTGAGCTAATTCACAGGACCAAATTAGATCCATCCACCCCATTCTAACTGAATATCAAGACATGTGTATTGCTTTAGAGACCTGGGCAAGGGCCTATTTTACAAAACCACTTATAATTAAGTTGGTATATGTATAGAATTCCCAGCTACCAAGGTTCTTGGTTTGTTGAGGGTCTGTTTTCAGACCTTAAATGGGTCGAATCTCCCAGAATCTCATTTCCAATACCATTTTATAAAGGACCCAGGGAAAAAGAACTAGGAAATTTAATTTCAGCTGGAATGAAGTGGACAAAGAACTAGTGGTTTTTGAAACCCAGTTTGCTCCAGAGATGAGGACAGCCTTAAAATGAAAAGATGGAGAGCCCTTCAATATTAAATACAGATCTAATCTTCTCAATTGACTGTTGGCAGCAAATAACGAAGGGAATATGGAGTTTGCTAGCATAAATGGAGTGATATTTTACTTAGGATTAACTGTTCCAGACCAGTGTTTTCTATGCTATTGATGATAGAGGTGGTGGGAGGAATCACATGTTTTCTGTCCATGACAGGGAGGTCTTTTTAAATGTGCTATATTAATTCAAACTATTTCTCTCTGCATGTTTTTTTTAATTTCCCTGAATGCCCATAGAGTGAATTGAAACCTATAAAAATTTTTGGTATAATATTAATAGGGGTCATTTAAATAATGTTTCATAACATTTAAAAAACATTTATATGTATTTGTGTATATTCATTTGGTCTTCAAAACAACCCTGGGCAGTGGGTACTACAGGTATTAGTACCCTCATTTTAGAATTGAGAAAACTAAGATTCAAGAGTTTATATAATATGTTCAAGGTCACCCAGCTAGATATTTTGATGGCTGGACATGGGAACTGAGCCATAATAAGTGCAGGGAAATTGAATCTTAGCCCCCAGATCACTGAATTGAGGGTGCAAAATTTTAGCAGCTATACTCCTTCAGCAAAAGCAACTGAGCTTAGCACCTAGTTAGTGAGGATTGTTAGCTAAAATAGTAAACTACCAGTTGATGCATTGTTAATAACTACTACTTTTTCTTCCCTTGTAACTGTATTTGTCTTAATCATGCAATCAATTAACATTTAGTCTACTATGCTCCAGGTATTGCCTAGTCATAAGTGATATTGGTACAAAAAAATTAAATTCTACTTGAAAAGAGCTTACATTCCAGGGCAGCTAGGTGTCTAAGTGAATAGAGCACTGGCCTTGGAGTCAGGAGTACCTGGGTTCAAATCTGACCTCAGACACTTAATAATTACCTAGCCGTGTGGCCTTGGGCAAGCTACTTAACCCCATTGCCTTGAAAAATCTAAAAAAAAAAATTAGAAAAGAGCTAATGGGAAAAACTACAAGTATATTTTAAGTATATATGTATATATAATATATAATATATAAGTATATATATAATCATAAAGAGAATAAATATGAACAAATATAAGTTGATCAAATACAAGATAATTTGGGAAGGAGGGTATGAGCAGTGACTTGAACGAAGAAAGGGATTCTAGGAAGGGAATGGAGATGTGAGTACATCCCAGGAACAGATATGACCATTACAAAGACACAGGAGTGGGAGATGACTTGTCATGAGTGAGTAAAGGTTGATTTGGCAGATTGAAGAGGATAGGAAGGAGATTGATTAACAATTAAGCCTGGAAAGAATGGTTGGGACCTTGTTACACAGAGTTTTAACAGTTGGATCAGGGAAGTTTATATTTTTATCCTCCCGGTAATGGGGGCATCATCAGAATTGATTGAACCAGGAGAGTGACATAGTCAGATCTTTATTTAAAATCACTTTGTTAGCCGTGAAATAGATCTGAGTAGTGGGAGAGGTAAGGGAAATAATTAGGGAATTGTGATATCCTAGGCAAGAAAAAATGAGATCTTGAGCTTAGATGAAAGCTGTGTGAATCCCATTTCCAGCGTGAGAATTGGATGTGAGAAATGTGGAGGTAGTATTGTCAATTAATTAGTATTTGAGCTGAACAAGAGTTGAGGATAATGCTGAGGTTAGAAACCTGGAAGATAGAGAGGAAGATAGGTCCTTTGACAGAAAAATAACATTTTGGAATAGGAGATGGTTTAAGGAGAAATATGATCAGTGTTGGATATATTGTGTTTGAGATATTTCTTGGACAGCTTCTTTGAAATAAAATTTAGAGAGAGAGGTTTCTATTGAGTATCAAGGTCAGAAGCCAGATTGTAGAGGGTTTAAAAGTAAATGAGGAGTTAGAAGGGGAGATACCTAAGATGAATAGTAATTTTTTTTTCAAGGAGAAAGGGGAGAAATAGAATGATGGCTTGGGGTCTAAGGAAGGAATTTTTGTTTTTGTTTTTGTAATTGTGAAGGAGAATTGGACTTGTTTGAAGACAATAGAAAAGGAACTTTTAGAAGAGCCTGAGGACTAGAAGAAAGGAGGAGAAACCTGAAGATATACTGGGTGGTTTAAAGATCAACAGAAAGAAAGAGAGAAAGGTGTTCAGATTTAATAGTCTTGATATTCTCAGAAAAGTAATGAATTCTTAATTTGTTTCCAATTTATCTGCAAAGAATAATGGCCTTTACATTGGAAATGACAGAACGATCACCTGGTCCAGATGAAGTATAACTTTCAATTGAGAAAGAAATACCGGATGTGATTGCTAAGCAATTGTCAGTAATGTCTGAAAGGTCATGGGAAATGAGAGTATCACAAGTTTGGAGTATTTCTATGTTTTTAAAAAAAAAAAAAAAGAAAAGAGAACTGCCTGCAGAGATCGATTTTTGATCCTTGGGAAAATTCTAGAATTAATCATTTAAGAGATGACTGTAAGAATAGGATTATTCCTGGACTATCCTATTGGGAGAATATGATTACTGAAGAATCATATCAGAACACTCCCAAATTTATATCACTTTATTATCTCCTTCATCACCTGAGGCCTCCATATCCTGGAATATCCATCTATCACTGTGCCAGCCTCTTTTTGTTATTGGTATGTTTCACTTGAGATCTCTATTTTTTTTTTTTTAGGTTTTTGCAAGGCAAATGGGGTTAAGTGGCTTGCCCAAGGCCACACAGCTAGGTAATTATTAAGTGTCTGAGACCGGATTTGAACCCAGGTACTCCTGACTCCAAGGCCGGTGCTTTATCCACTACGCCAACTAGCTGCCCTCGAGGATCCAGATTGTTCAAACTTCATTCCCCTCTTAGCTATGCCACTTTCTGGATTTCAATACCTAACCCCTGTTTGGGGTAGATTGCTACACATGTGTACCACTCATTTTCAGCTCTCTTTTGCATTTGTATGCATCTTCTTGCCCCATTTAAGCTCCTTCAGGTTAAGGGCCATCTCTTTTTCACTTCTATTTATGTTCTGAGCACCATCACAGTGTCTGACTACATAATAAACATCCATAAAATGTTTATCAAATTGCCTTGCCCCAGGGAAGAGCTATCCAAGGAATCTGTATGACTTTGCCAAGAAAAGGTCATTTTAGCGTAACTTCAAGTCCTATTTTTTTTGACAGGATGACTAAATTGGTAGATGAGGGGAATGCTATGAGCTGCCCTCAGAGGTGGTTGATTTTCCTTCCTTGGAGGTCTTCAAGCAGAGGCTAGATGAAAATTTGTTGGGTATGTTTTGGTAGATATAAATTATATGTATATAGATAAGAAGGCCTCTGAGGTCCCATCAAACTCAAACTCTGTGCTTTTATTAACATTACAAATTCTGTTTCCCAGGAGGATCATGCTCAGATCTTATCAGATCCTAGAACTACCATTCTATCTGTTTCATCGAAGTTCAATCACTGAGAAATCTAATAAATCATCCTGATAGCAATGAGTTAGATTTCACTTATCTTTGTAAAAATTCAGATAATGAATGAGTCTCTTGGCATAATCTGAGCACATGTACCAGCAACATGTGAGTGAGACTATGAAGCTATCTGTTTTTGAACCCTCAGTGTAAATGGATGCAGGGAAAAACAGGCATGTTAGTGTCCACAGACTGAGCTGTATAATCATATTGGGAAACCATCTGTCTGTTGCATGTTCATGGAAATGATGTCTTTGTCAATAAACAAGATATGTAGTAGATCTATCTCATAAAAATGTTTTATCCTCATAAAAATGACATAACAGGACAATCTGAATGTGAATGACTCACCTTATACACTACTAGCTGTTCAACAAAGGGCTGAGTTGCCCCCTTTTATAAATCAATGAAGGAATTCTTGAAGATGTGACAATCCCAAAAGCAGACATGGTATTTGAGATATCTCTCCATGCTGGGATAAGATATATACGAACAAATTCCTTCTTAGTTAAAATTTTAAAGCACTGAAAGTAATTATTGACCTGTGATTTTTAAACTTCTATTAAACTTTATTTTCTGATACTTATCAGAAAAGATAAAAAAACTATGTGAATCGAGTAATAGCCATACTTCTGGAAGCAGAAGTGATGGTGAGAAAGGAATCCATTTGCTCTGATTCTGTCATTAGTTTGTTCTATTGATGCTTGTGAATAATTTACTTTGGAATATTTGTAGAGTCAGAAGCATAATTAGTGATGATTAATAGGTATGTCTTAGGACACAGAGGTTCATCAATCTTCATATTTTAGTAGTCTGCTTCTTCAGAAGAAAAATGGACTTATTGTTATTTTTTGACAAAATGAGGATGACTAGCAAAGATCTGCAATGAATAGAAGCAGCAGACACATTCAGTATTTACATAATATTCATTAATCTATTCAAAATTCATTTATTAATGTGGGCACTATGCTGGGGTTAGGGATAGGTATAGTGCTTAAACAAAAAATGTTCTCTGTTCTAATGGAGGGTGCCATGACCTTGTCAAGACAAAACACAAACTATGTATTTTTGAAAATAAATACTAAAGAAACATCTAAATAACAGAACAAGTGTCATAATGAGGGGTTAAGGTCATAAAAAGGAGGGGATTCAAAGGAGAACTGGTTCAGATAGATGGGAAAGACTTCCTGGAGGAGATAAAGCTTAATATAAAAGAAAAAGAGGCAGCTTTATTTTTCTAATGTACTTTTCCCACTGGGGAATAATTAGGGAATAAATTGGCATCAAAGTTTTGAAGTGCTCCAAATTTTTAAAATGAAAGCATAATTGACTATGGAATGAATATATACAAATATTGGAAAACAAAATACAATTAGGCATTGTTATAAAATGTGCCCTTTTCTTTATTTTCTATTACTATAGTATAGTATAGCTCTTTGGATCTTTTTATGTTCCTTACTTTATGAATTTTCATAAACTATAATTCAGAAGGTTCTGCTGATGAGCCTTTATGAAATGATTAGAGCTTGGTAATTTAGGTGCCCACTTGATTTGACAGCTTCCAAGTCTGAATGGGCCACAGATTTGGGGATTCATAAATTAGCACATTCTCAGTCCTTCTGTTTCTTCATCCTGTGCTTTGGCTTTGTTTTGAAAGACCTGTAATAGGACCAATTTGTCAAACTTTTGGCACATCTTAAGCATAGTAGTATCTCCCCAAACAGTGACTGGCATCAGTGTTTTGAAAAAAAATGCACCTTTAAAAATAATGGTACCTTATAGAGCTAAAACAGAGACCAATTTCTATAAATTTCTTAGCACTTAGAGAAGACAAAACTATGGAAGACAATGTGTTATTTCCATCCCTTAGTCTTTTCTTTCTATAATTCCTATAATTACACAGGTGTGTGTAAAATGCTAAATTGGGAAGAGGGAAAGGTAGACAACTGGAGAGAGCTTCATTGTATATAGATTTTATGAGGAGGAAGAGATGATAATTTCTAGACTAATGAATCCTGGTAATAATGGCTATTATTAGAGTCCAGGAAGACCTGAATTCAAATCCAGCCTCAGACACTTAATAATTGTCTAGCTGTATGACCTAGTCTAGCCCATTGTACAAAGTTAATGTTTTTTCTGAATTTAATGAACACAAATAAAATGGGCATTTCCAGAATCAAAGTAGGAAAATTATGCATGAATTATAGCTGTGAGATCAAGGAACTAAAAGAAATGCAGCTAGTGTCCGTGTACCAGGTATGAAAACATCACTACTAAACTCCATATTGCCACTTTTTTTCAACCTTTCACTTCATTTCTAAAGATGACTGTGATGATATTGCCTTTCCCAGTTCTTGGGGCAGGTGTATAAATATTTTGATATTGCAATTTATGCACATGCATTCTTGTTTGTAGCAACTTATCACTTTTGGATTCCATGACCAGAAAGGAAGGGCTAATGTCAGTATAATGAGGCAAACTTGTGATTGGTTTCTCTAACAACAAGGAAAGAGCAATAAGAAGCTAGAAGGAGTCCAGAGGAAGACAATCAAGTTATTGAAGAGTATTTTTTTTCCATATGAAAATTGGCTGAAGGAACTGGGAATGTTTAGCCTGAAGAAGAGAACACTTAGGGAAACTTTTTTTGTAGGAAGCTCATTTATAACCTATACAATTTCCTTTTCTAAAATAGGTCCATTTATATATTCTATTTCCTCTTCTCCTAATCCAAGCAATTTATATTTTGCAAATATTCTCCCATTTCACTCAAATTGTTAAATTTGTTGGCATATAATTGGTCAAAATAACTCTTTATAATTGTTTGATTTCATCTTTGTTAGCAATATAATAGAAATTTTCATTTATTTTATTTTTAGGTTTTTGCAAGTCAAATGGGGTTAAGTGGCTTACCCAAGGCCACACAGCTAGGTAATTACTAAGTGTCAGATCAGATTTGAACCCAGGTATTTCTGACTACAGGGCCGGTGCTTTATCCACTGTGCCACCTAGCCGCCCCAGAACTTTTCATTTTTAATACTAATGATTTTGGTTTTCTTCTCTTTTTGAAAATCAAAATAATCAGTGGTTTAATCTATTTTATTGTGGGTTTTTTCCCATAAAACCAACTTCTAGGCCATCATTTGTCCTAATTCTTACCTGACACTTTATCACTGAATGAGTATTGCTTCAGACTGAGACCTGGGTGGGGGGGAGAGGGGGGAAAGCCCTTAGATTAAATAGGTCACCCACTGCATCACTGGCCATGCCAGTCATTTTGACTTTTGTCTTATCACTGAATTCTGATAACTCTGGAGGAAAGAGTGAAGTTGAGAACAAAAATTTCAAAAACCTGAAATCATGTGACAAAAATATGTACAGAGACTAGAAAAGCAATTTAGTAGTGTGCTATGCTGTGAGATACATTTGCCAAGTTCATTCAATGTACCATTCAGGGCAAAGAGGAAATGCTTTGAGTTTGTGCTCAGTAGACAGTCAGCTACTGTACATAGTGAACTGTCAACCAGAGAGACTGCCAGAAATAAAAAACAATGCAATTTGAAGCAAGAAACATAGTAGATTAGGTTGGAACACATGAACTAGAGTATAGTGTACCCCTAGGAGCTGAAGGCATTCCTAACTGTTTTTAAAAACATACAAAAGTGACCCAATTTGTATAAATTGCTGGACAAAGAAAGCCACTTTATGAATGATTTCCAAACTGCCAGGAATAATCTAATTAGGGGAAACTCATATCAGTTTGGACAGTTAGTTGGCACAGTGACTAGAGCAACAGACTTGAAGTTAGGAGGACCTGAGTTCAAATCCAGCCTCAGACACTTACTAACTGTATGACATTGGGCAAGTCACTTAACCCTGTTTGCTTTACTTCATCTGTAAATTGAACTGAAGATAGAAATGGCAAATCACTTCAGTACCTTTGACAAGAAACTTTTAATGGTAGAGAGTCATACATGATTGAAAACAATTCATCAACAACAGCAACAATGACAACATACCTAGCCTAGCTTCAGAACAGCTCTCCAGGCATGGGACACAGAAACTAGTTAAGAAACTCCCAATAATAATCAAAGCTCAATAATAAGATCCTATAAAAACACTTGCTGAGGAATAGAAAAGTACATTGGGTAATGCTACCAAAAGAAAACAAGAGAAAGGCAGATATCACCCACCATTAACAGTGGACTGGATGGACACAAGAATGTTGTGTTCTTCCAAAAGAAGAATGCCCAATTGATATGGCAAAAGTTGAAGAACAAGAAAGTGGAATGTATATGAAAATGAATTTATCTAATTATACAAACAATATATACCCACATAAAATTTTAATAAGATAATAATAAATTGCTCAATTCATATCTTCTGCTTTTATTTTTTTTCCTTCTCTGCATTAAAAAAGTTTTGATGTACCTTTTTTGTTGCTTATCACTCTCCATTAACATTCTCCCATCATCCAATAAAAATCCTCCTTTTTAATAAATAAGCATAGTCAAGTAAAACCAACACACATTGACTATGACTGTGAACACATCTTTCTCTGTGCCTTTAATCCAGTAAACCTAAGATGGGGAGTAGAAAGAGTAGCTTTCCAAATAGGAAATAAATCTATCTCTTTGATAGACCAGAGTAATTAGAAAATGACTAAATTGGACCATAAGAAAGATCAATTGCCCAGACCACCAGTATCTGTTTCATAAGTAAAGACTAAAATAATAAATTTGAGAGGATAATTATATTTGGTCAGTCAAATCAAAAGTAAGGAAATTAGAATTGAATTATTATGAAAAACCAACACTGACTAAGATAGAAAGGAACTAAGAAAAATTGACTAAATGTCATTGATATGGTACTAAGAATCAGGATTATGTTATAGAAGGTTTAAAACATGTGAGTCTATGATCTTATCTGAATTCTACTGTATTATCCCTCCCTCTGACTCCCACTGGAGACCTCCATACTTTGTAGAAATTTTCATTTTAAAATTCTTTGAGGTTTATGTGCTCTCACTAGAGCTTGGGGGAAGGAAGGAAATAATGTGACTTTCCTCCCACAGGGACCCTAAGTGATTAGGATCACTCTGACTAGGTGAAGTGATGGTGGAGGGAATTCAGTTGAGGTTATCAGTGAACTGGATCTTGGACTGGCCACCTTGATAGTGTTATGAACAAAAGTTATAGAGGAGTTGGTGGTGGTTTGTTGTGCACTGTACTCAGGTATGATGATGTCATAATGACATATTATAGATATTAGAACACTAGGACTTCAATTTTATCTAGTCTAGCCCATTGCAAAATCTGAAATTAAAAAACAGCAAATAAAATGGGCATTTCCAGAGTCAAAGTAGGAAAATTATACATGAAACTATGATTCTATATTAGCTTGATCTTTTTTTTAATATGTAATAAATTCAATATATAACTTTCATAACTACCTTGCTTATCTATTCTTCCTTCTGTTCTCTTCTGTGTATTTTTTTTGTTTCAATAACACTTTTTTTTTTTTAAGCAACCCAATCCAGGTCTCCCCTCCCCTCCTCCTTTCTCCACACTAGAAAAACAAAAACAAATCCCTTATAATAAATAGGTACAAGGTACCTGAGATCTGGCTATAACATATAACTGCAGAAGAACTTCAAAGAGCAGTAGTCAAGGATGTCATCGGAAAAGTGCGTGATAGATGAAAAAAAATGAACATGTGAACAAGGTATAACATGTGAATAGTTCAAGAATTCCACTTCCACCACTCCCCTAAAGCTATCAGGAGAAAGCAAGGAAGACCACTTTCATGTTGGATAAATGCCTTCTGGAAAATTTATAGAAGATGGACACAATGAATGGGCATGGATAGTTTGTGATCTCTGTCATTAGAGGGAATTTTTACAATGATAATCCTAGCAATCCATTTGAGTAACCAAGTTTTTACATGGTATGAGATATTGATAATGAGTGTTGTATGGATTTAAAAAAAATTCTATTATCTGCAATAGAATTCATAAAAACTTTTTTTTAAATGATAAAAATGTAGGACAGGAATATCATACCCACTCAGATGTAGTTACTATGTTGGAAGTTTTGTTTAAATGGTTTTCTTTTTGGATAGAAATTTTCTATAAGAAGACATACATGGGTTGATGATGTGGCTTAAAAACAAAAGTCACCAATGAAATTAAAAAACCCAGAATATCAAATCTATTACAACTTTAAAAAGGAAAAAAAAGTGACTTTTTTCCAAAATGGGCCAATCTATGACTTCTCCAAATGTTAAAGGCTGGCCTTTTACATGAAATTGTTTTTTTTTTGTTGTTGTTGTTGTTGTTGTTGTTTTTGTTTTGTTTTTAGATTTTTTTTCAAGGCAATGGGGTTAAGTGGCTTGCCCAAGGCCACACAGCTAGGTAATTATTAAGTGTCTGAGGTTGGATTTGAATCCAGGTACTCCTGATTCCAAGGCCGGTGCTCTATCCACTGTGCCACCTAGCTGTCCCCTGAGATTGTTTTTAATGACCTCCTCTCATGTTGAATCTGGCAAAATATTAGGAGTAAGGACATTTTCAAATCTAACATAGAGGAAAATCAGTAACAGAACAATTTCCTTAACATTTTGAATTTGCATTTTATTGCCTTTTTACAAAGATTGTCTTAATTGGAAAATATCTTTTCAAATGACCCTGCAAAAACTCCCCTGGCAGTTACAAGAATAGAAAAGCTTGAAATCATAGTAGCTTGTAATTACTTGCCAACATATTCAACAAGTACCAACTCCACAAGGAATACAACAGTATATTGCTGTTGCTAAGTAACACAATGAATGAAGTCCTGAGTTCAAATTTGACCTCAGATTTGCTAATATTTTTGGGACCCTAGGTGAGTCATTTAACCACTATTTAACTCAATTTTCTCCTTGTAAAATGGGGATAACCATAGCATTTACCTCCCAGTTGTGCAAATCAACTAAGATAACTATAAAACCCTTTGTACAATACTTATCACAGAGCAAATGCCATATAAATGTTTTCTTTTATTATTATTATTACTGAATTATAGAATTTGTAAGTGTGTGAATGAATACAATTAAAAAAACCAGATAAACATTCTACTTCACAGAGCCTTTTTTTCAATGAAAAGACCTCATCAATTCCCTGGAACATAATCCATAAACATAATTAAGAACTTTACCTTAGTTCCCTCCTTGATTAGAGGGAATCAAGTCAGCTACAGGTATAAATGACTGGCATGGTAACTTAATTTACTTCACCAAGGAAGTGGAATTAGAGATTGATTTTTGGACTTGGAATTAGGAAGACCTAAATTCAAATTCAAAGCATTCTCAGGTTCTTACTAACTGTGTGACCCTGGGCAAATTATTGAACATCTAAGCTTCAATTCCTTCCCTCTAAGTTGGAACAATAATAATAACAGCTATCCTGCAAGTTTGCCATGAGTATCAAAATGACATAATATAAGATAATAATATAATGTTAAAAAACTATGTAAACTGTTAGCTGTTACCAATTAATTAACATTAACTTCTTACTATGTACAAGGGATGGCATAAGGTATTAGGGATATAGTCACAAAAATAAAACTAGTCATTCACTTTCTCTAAGAGTTTCCATTTTATTTACAGGGATCATTTATACTAGTGATATAATGTAATATAATACAATTGACTTTAATAATTTGAGAGTCCTAATAATGTGTGTGTGGTGGTGGTAGGCCATTAGGTATTTTCTAATAGGAAAGCTTGGATCTGTCTGGGGTATATTAAATTGTGATAGGATGGAGCTGCATGGCAGCACCTGTCAGTCAAGGCTCTTGCTCTGGTAAGGATGTTCTTACAGATAGTTGGGCAGAGCTTGATATTCTGAACTTTATTGTTTTTCTGGGATTCTTTGGTCATTTGGACATATAAAAGAAAAGTCATTTATTATCCTGTTTTATCCTTACATATTCTTACCTGAAGATTCTCCTAATATTTTGATTTAGGGCTTGTTTTTGCCAGATTTGTTGAAAACACAATAATGAAGTCCTGTTTATTGAGCATTTTCTTTTTTAATTGATATTTTATTTTATTTTCCAAATATATGAGATGATTGAGTTTCAAACATTCATCCATTTGCAAATTTATTTTACCCACTTTTTCCCCTACCACTTTCTCTTTCCTCCCCCCTCCCCTTGGTGGCAAACAGTCTGATAAAAGTTGTACTTGTATATTTTAACATATTTACATGGTAGCCATTTTGTATAAGAGGGTGTAGGACAAATGGGAAAGAAAGAAAACCATATGATAGGAAGGGAAAGCATAAGAGAAGTTTTTAAAAAATGAACATAATATATATATTCAGATTACATGGTTTTTCCCCCGCTCTGGATGTGGATGTTGTTGTTCTTAACAGATTTCTCAGTATTGTCTTTGATCTCTGAACTGCTGAGAGGATTTGCATCCATTGTAGGTGATCATCTCACAATATTGTTGTTAATGTGTACAATGTTCTCACGGTTCTGCTCCCTTCACACAGCCTCAGTCCATGTAATTCTTTCCATTATTTCATATTTATGCTTGATGTGAAATGGAGCTAATGCTAGCACCTACTTCCCAAGATTGTTGTAAGGATAAAATTGGATAATTAATCAATCAATTATTAAAGAAATATTAAATGCCTACTACAAGGCACTATGTTCAACATACTAAAAGAAGCAAAAGCCAGTCAGTCTCTGCCCTCAAAGAACTCATAATGTAATAGAGGAGACAACATGAAAACAAATCTATACAAACAAGGATTGATAGGAAATAATTAGCAGAGGGTAAACACTAGAATTAAGAAGGGTTGGAAAAGGTTTTCTGTAAAAGATAAGATTTTAATTGGGATTTAAAGAAAACCAGGTGAATGAGTAGATGGCAGTGAGGAAGGAAAGTATTCCAGGAAAGGGGGATCACTGGAAAAAATAGGAAGAATTTTATGTTGCTTAAAGTGCTATATAAATGATAGCCATTATTATTCTGTTAGGGCTTGAAGAAACTTTATAAGTGCATATCCAAAGGCCAAGTCAATTTCTCCATTCACAATTCTTATTAAATATTGCTTTCTCTAAAAAAAATACAGTAATCCTTACTCCATGAAAGCCTGGCACCTGATCTTTCCTCCAAGGCCCATTTGTAGTTTTCTGAAGAGGAGAGGGTAGGTAGAGAAAATGAAATGAAAAAAATCAAGAGAAAATGAACTACAGGAATGAAAATACTCAGTAGATATTGACACAGAATTTGCTACCTGCTTTCCATTACTTCTAAGACCAGGTACCTTTGTGCTGTGCTTGTTCTCAAATGCTAGATCATTCTTCAGTGACAAGATATAAAAGAAAATTCCTTGGACTTGAAGTTTGGTAAATCCCAGTTCTATTATTTACTAATTGTGTGACCTTGGTAGAGTCATTTAAGTTCTTCATCTGAAAACTGATAGAATTGGACTAAATGAGCATAAAATTTCTAGTTCTAACATTTTATGGGTCTATCTTCCCTTACCTCATGGAGTTTTTTTGTTTTTTTGCTTGTTTTTTTTTTTTGGTTTTTGATGAAGATCAAATGATACATTGGATATGAGGATGAATTGTAAACTATACTATTCTATAAAGAGATAAGGGATTATTTTGTATGTCATCATCTTGTAGGTATCCAGCTTTCTCCAGATTCTTTTTGGTGAAATATGTGAATGGAAATTATGCCAGGCCTGATGCTAGGAATAGTATAAGATTAGATTTCTAAAGTAAAATGCTGTCTAGTAGACTACTGTCTTCCACATGGTCAGTTGTGTATAAACTTACTGTGTCTGTCTCACTAAATGACGTACCTCAGAAAGGCAGCAATATGCAGACACATGCCAAACAAAAATTTATTCACCAACCAACCAGCAGCTGTCACTGCCTGGTGGCTGCCCAACAGGACTGAGTTATGTTCATATTCTAAATGAGTGGCTGGAAGCCAAGAGTAGGTCTAGGTTCCTTGTTAGACTATCCTCTCAGAATGCATGACTCACGCCTTCAGATCTCAATAGGGATTCCAGTTTGCACATCATTTTGGGCAATGGGCACTACTGAGGGAATCAAGAAAAAGTGATGTCTTCTGTTCCAGCCATAAAATGAATTGGACTATTGCTATTCAAATCCTGTGATGATAACTTGCACGTCTGCACACATATTTATTATCTAAGGAATGCACCTATGGCATTAAACTGACTACATGAGTAAGGATACAAGAATCTCATATCCAGAGGCAGTATGGCATAGTATATAGAGACCTAGCCTTGGGTACTTCTAACTGTGTGAGAATGTAAGCCATTTGACTTCTCAATGACCCAGGGAACTTACTAAGAATTAAAAAAAGAAATTGTATGACCATTTTTGCATCAGTAGAGGAATTTTCTCTACTAGGAATCTCTTACATCAAAAACATTTCCTCCCTCCTTCCCTCTTCAAATCTCATGGTATAATCATTAAAAGCAGAATTCATGTTGAGACAGCAGTGAGGAAGTTGAGTTTTGAAGGAAGTCGGAGAATCAAGTAGGTAGAGATGTACAAGAGGAGGATTCTAGTGATGAGATATTAGCCAGGAGATGAAGCATTGTTTAAGGAAAAGCAAGAAGGGCAATGTCACTGGATTTTAGAATAGGCGGAGAGGAATAAAGGGTAAGGAGACTATAAAGGGTAAGGATCTAGGACATGAAGATAAACAGGAGGTTTTATGTTTGATCCTAGGAGAACTAGGGAGCCATTACCATTGATTGAATAGGGAGATGATATGGACACTTGACCATATCTATTTGAGAAGATCACTTTGGTAGCTGAGAAGAAGATGGACTGGAGGGGAAAGAAATAGGGCAGGAAGACCAATAAGAAATGATGAGCATCCATCCAAGGTATCAGCTAGTGGGTGAAGAGAAAGGGTTGCGTACATGAGAGATGTTGTAAAGGTAGAAATAATTGGTTGGTTCTTTTCCTTTGTTATGGAAGAAGACCAAAATGATATCACTGTGCTTGAGACAAATTACAGTGTGTCCAACATGTGGTTGATCAGCCCAATATGAGCTCAGAATTCTCTACCATAGGTCAGGCACAAATAGTCTATGTGAATACCTGGGGTAAATATTCTAAACTTATGTATGTCAAGTTTTCTTTGAGCTTCTTCAACTCTATCTTCCTCATAGAGCACAGCATCCTCTCTGATGAAGGTCCTATGCTAGTGTCTCCCAAACTGGCCAATCAATTCTAGAATTCTTCAATGAGACCTTCAGGGTGTTCTAGTACTGCTTCTTCTGTTCCCCTTGTGAGTGCTTGTCCTATGTGAGTACTCCATAAAATAGTTTTTTTGGGCAAATTTATATCTGGCATTCTAACTGTGTCCAGCTCATCTTAGTTGCACTCATTGTAGTAATGTTGGAATGCTAGGCAGTTTAGCTTGAGAAAGGACCTCAGTGTTGGTATCTTCTCCTGCCTGGTGAAATTCAGAATCTTCCTAAAACAGTTTAAATGAAAACAATTTAGTTTCCTGACATGGCACTGGTAGACTGTCCAGATTTTCATAGGCAAATAGCAATGAGGTCAGCATAATGGTTCTGGAGACTTTCAATTTGGTAATTAGTATAATACCTCTTCTCTCACTTTCTTTCTGAGCCTCCCAAATACTGAGCTAGCTCTGGTAATGTGTGTGTCAACCTCATTGTCAATGTGTACCTCCCTGAAAAGAACACTACCAAGGTAAGTGAACTTATTCACAGTTATCAAAACTTTTCCATTTACTGTAATCCATGGTTTTTTATAAGTATGATGGCTGATGGTGTGACTGTGTTTTCTAGTTGTTAATTGCTAGACTAAAATGAGCACAAGCAGCAGAGAATCAATCCATACTTTGCTACATATCAACTTTAGAGGCTGAATTGAGAGCACAATCATCTGCAAACAGAAGATCATGCACCTACAGTCCCTCCTCTTTGGTCTTGATTTGTTGCCCTTTCAAGTTGAAGAATTTGCCATCAGTATGGTAGCTGATCTTGAAACCGTGTTCATCCTCAATGAAGACTGATAACATGGCTGAAAACATCATGCTATGAAGTATTGGAGCAAGGATACATTCTTGTTTTACTCCATTGGTGACTGGGAAATCTTGAGAACATTGTCCACCATCTAGAACCTGGGCAAGCATGCTGCAATGAAATTGATGTACAATACTGATGAACTTCTCTGGGCAACCAAATTTTGACATAATTTTCCATAAACCCTCATGACTGATGGTGTCAAAGGCCTTGGTCAGATCTACAAATGTTATATACAGACCTCTGTTGTGTTCCTGGCCTTTTTCCTGGAGTTATCAGGCAGCAAACACCATCTTGCAGGTGAAGGATCAGCCTATTATGAAGGACTCTGGCAAGAATCTTACCAGCAATGACTAAAAGAGAAATACTCCTGTGATTGTCACAGGACAATATAGTTCCTTTACCTTTATAGAGATGGACAATGGAGGTATTCTTGAATTCTTGGGGGATAACCTCTTCATGCCATATAACCTGGAAAATTTCAGTCAGTTTTTGGATGAGCAAAGGACCCTCCACCTTGTAGACCTCAGCTGGAATAGAATCAGCACCAGGTGCTTAGCCACTTGAAGGGAGTCTAATGGCATTCAAAACCTGTTCTTCAATTGGAACTTCAGTTAGGACCTGCTTGACTTCAACTTGAGGTAAATGGTCAATGACTTCCTCATTGATTGATGACGGCCTATTAAGAACACTATGGAAATGTACAGCCCATCTCTCTAGGATCTTTTCCCTGTTAATCATTGTGGATCTATCAGAACTGAATAGTTGAGATGCATCATATGTCTTTGACTCATAAATAGCCTTCAGGGCATCATAAAGGCATTTTGGTTTATTACTGTCTGCATAAAATTGAATTTCATCTGCCTTCTTACTGAGCCAAGAGTCTTGCTTCACTTGTACTTTACTTTTGATGGAACTGATTGCTACTGTCTAGTTCTCATTTTCCATTTAGCAGCTTCTGTATTTTCATCAAACCAGTCTTGGTGTTTGCTAATGCTCTGATCCAGATGAGGAAATGCAGTGTTATACACCAGATCTCTGAAAATTGCCCACTCCTTTTCTGCTCCACTGTTGCCAACTGTGTATTGGCTCAGTTTTCCCTTCAAGTTAGCAACAAGCTGTTCCCTCTCAAAGAGATATTCTAATCTCTTGTCATTAATTCTTCTAGTATTCATTTTACCTTGGGGGTCACTGCTTTGGTTGAATGCGAATATTTAGCTTAGAGAGGATGAGTCTGTGATCAGTCCAGCACTCTGCACCACACATTGCCTTTGTCACTCTCACATCCTGTCTGTCTCTTCACCTTACATTACATACATAGTCTATTAGAAATCAATGTTTGCTATGAGGGAGCATTCAGAAAGTGTCATTATGTTTAGGAAAATAGAAGGCAGTGTTTGTGATGAGAAGGTCATGAGATATGCAAGTCATTGCTGTTGCTGTTTCCAATTCTATTCCTCCCGAGAACTCCCTGCCATGTCTGGTAATTTGAGCCTACTCTAGCATTAAAGTCACCTGGAATTATGAGATTATCCTCTTTTGGCACATTGATGATAAAGGTCTCCAGGACTTCATAAAATTTTTCTTTAACTTCATTGATGTTTGTCATGGTGGGAGCAAGGCATGATGGTGGCACAGTGTTTTTCCTAAAAGTAGGAATCTCACTGTCATGACCTTGTCATTCAGTCCTTTTGATAGGTATTCAAGAAACTTCACCAGTTTAGATTTTTGGGTCTTTTTAGATTTTTTCAAGGCAAATGGGGTTAAGTGGTTTGCCCACAGCCACACAGCTAGATAATTATTAAGTGTCTGTTGGATTTGAACTCAGGTACTCCTGACTCCAGGGCCAGTGCTCTAGCCACTACATCACCTAGCTACCCCTACTAGTTTAGTTTTGATTGCAAAAACATATCCCAATTCCATGCCATTCCTCTTCACTGAGGCCACTCCAGAAAAAAGTGTATCCATCTCCAACTTCAGTCAGCTGGTCTTCATTTGCCAACAGGGCTGCTTATCTGGATATGATACCTGCTGAATTCTCTTGCAATAAGGGCTGGATCTTGTGTTGTCTATGAATGTACACATATTCCATGCACTGATGGTGAGTGGAATCTTCTTTGATTTGAAAACTTCTTTGAAGAAATTTTTGCGGATTTTTTTGTGTCTTTACCACACTGTGGATTCCTTCCTGCCACAGTAATCAGGCCAGACAATTTTAGAGCTCCTTTTCTAGCCCCTTCTTCACATCAGGAGGTGAGTTGTGTAATTCTTTAAAGGGCTTCTCAGCCACTCAGGGGGCTGCTGGGCTGCTCAGTCATCCAGGGGTCTGCTGAATCTCACTTCTATTTTCAGTAGGAAAGTGACCCTTTGGCCCGGGCTGCCTATGTGCAGGGTTGTGACTACAGCTTCCAGTGTATCTGCACCTGCTGCTTCGTCACTTGCCTGTCGCCATAGGACTTTGAGGAATGGTTAAGAGTAATGTGTTTTGTTGCATGTAGAAATTGGATTTAAGTGAGGAGGAGCTGCATGATGTCATGTGTCTCTCTCTTCCAAAGTCATCATGATCCACATAGTGAGACAGAGTCAAGACAACTGGTGAGGATTTGATGCAGTGGATGACCTTATTGTCTTCAATGTCTAACTAAGCTCTAAGTGCTCCACAGCACCTGCTTCAGCTGGCTTCTTGGCCACTGGAAAGAATTGTTCTCTTCTGCCCATTCCACCAATGGTAGACTTCACATGCTCCTAACTACTCACTGATGAGTTTGAGACTCCCTTGGTTACCCTTAACTTGGTTTAACCTGTCTGTTGGAATGGTTTGGTAGGGTGTGGCTGCTATGCATGGTACAGCTTCTTGGAGTCACAGGTGAGAGGTGGCTCAGGTGAACATTAAAGGTGGAAAGCAGCCCTTATACCCAGGTACTAGACTTCCTTGAACACACCCTATACCCCAAAGGTAGAAATGACAAGATTTGGCAATGGATTGAATAAGTGCAGTGAGAGATGAGTGAAGAATTGTGGTTGTGAGCCTGGTTGACTGGAAGGTAGATGGGGTACTAGATGGTAATAAGGAAATTGTAAAGAGGGGATGGTTTTGGAAAAAAAATAATGAGTTTTGTTTTGGACATGTTGCATTTGAGATGTTTATGGCATAACCACTTTGAGATGTCTAATAGATGGTTGGTGATCTGAAACCAAAGGTCAAGAGAGATGAATAAATAAAATTAAGAAAGAAATATTATGTATGGGGCAGCTAGGTGGCACAGTGGATAAAGCACCAGCCCTGGAGTCAGGAGTACCTGGGTTCAAATCTGGTCTCAGACACTTAATAATTACCTAGCCATGTGGCCTTGGGCAAGCCACTTAATCCCATTTGCCTTGCAAAAGCCTAAAAAAGAAAGGAAAAGAAAAGAAAAGAAAAGAAATATTATGTATAGAAATGATAAGTGAATAGCACAAGGGGGTATAAGAAAAGGATTAAAGGGAAATCCTTAAGGAATACCCACAATTAGTGGCCATAGCATGGAGGAAGATACAGCAAAGAAGACAAAGAAAGAATAGCTGAACAAGAAAGAAGATAACCATAAGAGAGCAGTCCAGAAAAGAGAATATATCTAGGAAGAGGGTGATGATATCAAAAGTTATATAGAGCTCATGAAGGATAGGTTGGAGCAAAACTCATTAGATTTGATAATTAATAGTTTACTATTAACTGGAGAGAGCAGTTTCAGTTGAATAATGAGATCAGAAACTAGACCACTCAGTGTTTAGGAGAAACTTAGAAGAAAAAGTGGAGGCATTAATTGGACCAATTTCTCAGGGACCCTGGCCATGAAAGGGAGAGGAGATATAATATAATGCCTAATAGGAATAGTCAGATCAACTAAGAGTTTTTTAGAATGAGGGAAACATGGGAGTGTTTGGAGAAAGAAATAGGAAGGAGGAAATGGAAGAGGGGGGAAGAGGGAGGGAGGAAAAGGGGAAAGAGAGAGAGAGAGAGAGAGAGAGAGAGAGAGAGAGAGAGAGAGAGAGAGAGAGAGAGTTAAGATTAGTGAGTCAACCTGCTAGTGAATGAGATAGAATGGAATAATTTGTGCATGTAGAGGAATTTTCCTTGTCAAAGGGAAGAACCACCTTTTTATTTGAGAAAAAAAAAGTAAAGAAAGTTATAGAAGGATATCTGAGTAATATGAAATGAGGAGTGTCTATATAGTCTTTGTGAATGGTCTCTTTTTTTTTTCTTTGAAGTATTTGATAAGCTGAGAGGGTTAAGGAAAGAACTAATGAAGGGAGGAATTTGAAGTGGTAAGTAAAGGTCTAGAATAGCCATTGTATTGAGTAGGTCAGAGAGTGGGACATATAAAAACATGAACTTGCTTCAGAGGAAGCTAGTATCTCCCCTATTAGATTGTGAGATTTTTGAGGTCTGGGACAACCTTTTGCCTCTTTTTTATATCCCAGTGCATAGTGTGGCCCATAATAGATGCTTAATAAATGTTGATGAGTTGACTGATTAACTGGTAGAGGCAAAAGATATTATACTATTTCTTAGGCTCTGGAGGTAAGTTGAGGGTTTTACTAATAATGGTCTGGCAGTATAAGTAGTAAACTAGGAACCAAGTTTAATCTGAATAGATTTGTTTGCATGCTATCTCCTTCATTAGACTGCAAGCTCCTTGAGGGCAGGTAGACACTTAATATTGATTGATTGATTGGAGCTCTGGGATCACTGGTCCCTCAGAGAAGAAAGAAGAGAAGCTTCTTCTGCACTTGTTCTGAAGCTACCAACAACAATTCCCTTAGACTTTTGGTGTTAAGAGCCTGTGTAGGGGGTAAGGACATGGAGCAGGGAATCACATTTGGAATGGAGAGGATGCTAACTGGTCTTATGCTAAGTGAACTCAGCCACTCCTTTTCAAATCTTCCTGTTTGACATGAAATAAATTTGATAGAAGTCCCAGTACCTAGTGAGCCTCATTTCTTTGTATAAGAGAATGTCATTTTAGGGGAGGAGTCCTTCATTTTCTTTTTTCTTTTTTTTTCCTAATTGATATTATTTTATTTTTCCAGTCAAGTGTAATGAAAGTTTTTCAACATTCATCCACAAACCCCAAAACATATAAATATGCATATTTATGTTACATAATTTACTTTCACCCTCCCTTCCTAACCCTCTCCCCTCAGTGGCAAACAGTCTGTTGAATATTGTGCATATACTTTTTTGTTTAATATGTTTACAGATTAATCATTTTTTTTGTATAAGGAATTAGGTTTGAGGGAAAAAGAAAGAAAAAACATGAGCTAGGAAAGAAAACATAAGAGAAATTTTTAAGAAGTGAATATAGCATTCTTCAAATTCTAATTTTGGGAGTTGTTTTGTCTGGATGTGGACAGAATTGTCCATAACAGGTTTCGCAGGGTCGTCCTATCTCTCTGAACTGCTGAGAGGAGCTGCTTCCATCAAGGTTGTATTTGTTAATGTCCACAATATTCTTTTTGTTCTTCTTCCTTTACTCAGCATCAGATCCAGTAATTCATTCCATGGCTTCTCTAGGATCTGGCCATTTATGGTTTCTTATAGAACAATAGTATTCTATAACATTCCCATATTATAGCTTGTTCAGTCATACCCCAATTTATGGGCATCCCTTCAATTTCCAGTTCTTTGACACTACAAAAAGAACTCCCATGAAAGAACTCCCTAGAGGCCTAGGATTGGTATTGCTGGGTTAAAGGGTATGATCAATTTTATTGCTCTTTGGGCATTGTTCCATATTGCTCTCCAGAATGGTGGTATTAGTTCACAACTCCACCAAGAATACATTAATGTCTCAATCCTCCTACAACCTCTCCAACATTGATAGTTTTCCCTTTTTGTCATCTTAACTTAACCCAACTCGTTTTAATTTGTATTACTGTAATCAATAATGATTGGAGCACCTTTTCATATAATTGTATATATATATATATGTATAGTTTTAAAGTCTTTGTTTGAAAGGGGCCTGTTCATATCTTTTGACCATTTATCAATTGGGGAATAACTTGTAGCCTTATAAATTTGATTCAATTCTCTATATATTTTAGAAATAAGATATTTATCAGAACCCTGGGCTGTGAATATTATTTCCCAGCATTCTGTTTTCCTTCTAGTCTTGACAGCATTGGTTTTATTAGTATAAATATCTTTTAATATAGTCAAAATCATCCATTTTGTAATTTATAATATTCTATTTCTTGTTTGGTCATAAATTTCTCCCCTTTCATAAAACTGACATGTAGAGCATTTCTTGATCTGTTAATTGGTCTATGGTCCTTCCTTTAGGTCTAAATCCTATACCCATTTTGGTATAGGATATGAGGTGGGGTCTATATCAAGCTTTTTGCCACACTATTTTCTAGTTTTCCCAACAATTTTTGTCAAATAGTGAGTTCATATTCTAGAAACTAATGACTTTGGGTTTGTCAAACAGTAGATTCCTATAGATGTTTACTACTTGACATCAGGGAGATGATGCCATGACAAATACATGATTTGGATTTGAGTAAGAGGATGCTGTGCTAAGTCATCAATCTCACTTTCTCCTCCAGAGTCATCTGGGTCCAGTAGCCAGATATGAATCAGGGCAACTGGAGATGGCCCTGGATGGAAGCAGAGTTAAATGACTTGCCCAAGGTCACATAACCTAGTAGGTGTCAAGTGTCTGAGGCTGGATTTGAACTCCAGTCCTCCTGACTCCAGGGTCAGTGTTCTTATCCACTGGGTCACCTAGATGCCCAAGGGAATGTGACTATACCTAGGGGAGAACTGAAATAAGCCTGATGTTGGGGTTCCCTGAACTGGTTGTCCCCTGGAACTGGCAGAGAGAAATCAATTTTGAGTTGCTTCTAAAATGGAACTCACACATAGGTGAATTGAAACCATTGTGTGTGTGTGTGTGTGTGGGGGGGTGATATTAAAGCAGTTTCTTTGAATTGCTCTGTGTGTGTGTGTGTGTGTGTGTGTGTGTGTGTGTGTGTGTGTGTGTGTGAAATCTAGGTTTTTTAATACTAGCCATGACTGGATATCAGCACCTAATAAGCTGCAAGGTAAGCAAGATAACCTGACAACTTCTATACAATTGCATGTTGTTGTTTGAGTACAAATTATCACAACAATCCCTTAGGTTTTTTTGGTTTTGTTTTGTTTTTGTTTTCTGCAAGGCAATGGGGTTAATTGACTTGCCCAAGGTCACACAGCTAGGCAGTTATTAAGTGTATGAGGCCGAATTTGAACTCAGGTACTCCTGACTCCAGAGCTTGTGCTCTATCCATTGCACACTGAGCTGCCCCAATAGTCCCTTAGTTTTAAGAAATCTGAATCTTCCCAAAGGATCATTGATTTAGAAGTGCATATGGATGGATGATGAGGTAGCTTGAAGGTGTTTGCTGATTCAAAACAGCACATCAGACATATGGGGCATTGTGACACAAATAGTAGACTCTAAGTGAGCTCCACTATCCAACTATTGTGAGGTCTACTCTATGTGTCACATTTAATCATAAATGCCATATAATACATGACTACCTGTGTCTTGTGTAGCTTGTACAACATGTCTCTATTAAATGTGATCATGGATATTGTATAATATGTAGTCTCTCTCTCTCAACAAATTATATATGGGTGCCAGGTATAATTTTCAGGGATTAGACATTATTTCACTTGGAGGATAATGTAAGGGAGACACCAATCTTTGATTTTGCAATATAATTGATAATTGTAGTTGCCAACCCAGCTCATTCCCCTCTGGTTTTTCTTATATTTTCTGATGTAATTTGTATGACTTGACATTAATCTCTAGGAATGGTGGTGAGAATGATGGAAATCAAAAAACAGTGAATGGAAATGGTCAGACTTTTGTTTAGGAAAGTCATTTTGGCAGATTTATGGATGGATTTTGGAACATTGGCTACCAAATAGGAAGCTAGCTATCAGGCAAGAGGAGATGTGAATCACCTAGACGTTGTGTGAATGGAAAAGAGGAGATGGATACAAGAGACTTTGTGGAGATGGAAACAAGATGTGACATCTCAATGGGTATATGGGAGCTGGGAGGAATCAAGGATGATCCCAAGGTTGTAAACCAGAATGACTGGATGGATGGTAGTACCCTTGAGAGTAATAGGGAAAGAAGGGGGCAATATTTTGAAGGAAAGATAATGAGTTTTGTTTTGGGCATGTTGAGTTTGAGATGCCTACAGGACATCCAATTCAAAAAGTTTAATGGGCAGTTCATGATGTAGAATTTGAACACATTCTATTCTACTAGTTTCCCAGCTCTATACTGTGAGAGAAAGGAATATTTTATTGTCTCTTTTAGGAACTTTAATCAATTTTTCTATTTCTCAGAGTTTAGATTTCTTTTATTAATCATACCTTCAATCATTTTATATTATTTTCTTGATTCTCATTATTTTACTTTGAAGTAATTCATATAAATTTTCCCATGTTTCTTTAAATTCCTCAACTTTATCATTTATTGCTGAACAATAGTGTTCCATTACATTCATTTACCAGTTTTTTTATTCAGTCCTTCCCCAGTTGATAAGTATCTCCTCTGTGTCCAATTCTTGGCTACCATAGAGTGCTGTTAAGATTATTTTGGTAGGGGTGGCTAGGTGGCGCAGTGGAAAAGAGCACACTGGCCCTGGAGTCAGGAGTACCTTAGTTCAAATCCAACCTCAGACACTCTATTACCTAGCTGTGTGGCCTTAGGCAAGCCACTTAACCTCCTTTTTGTACTTAGCAATTTTGTTTCTGTCTTTGACTTCCTTAGAAATATAAACTTATTAGACTTGCTGGGTCGGAGGGAGTGGTAATTTAGTTACATTTCTCATACAACTTCAATTTGAAATCTAGGTGAGTGAAGCACTTCCCCAACTCCACTATCAGTGTCTTGTCTTCATATTTCCTCTAACATTGATTATTCCCAATCTTTTTTTCAACTTTGTCATTTTACAGGATGTGAGTTAAAACTTCAGAACTTTTAAAACATGTAGTTCTCCTACTATTAGTGATACATGTCATGAACATTTTTGTTTTATAATCTTTTTGAAAATTATATCCCTTGACCATTTATCTATTGGGACATGATGATGTTATCTCTTTTTGTCAGCTTTTTGTACACTTTGCAAATGATACTTTATAGCAGACTACATCTACATTGATATAAAGTAAATTGAGAACTGTGGAGAACACATGATTCCATGATTACTCATTGAAATATAAAAAGAGCACTTTAATGTAATGGGAAAAAAATGTACTTTTCCTCCATCTAGGCTTTTTCCAATGCATGTGATAATCATACAAAATCCCTTGTTAAATACAGCCACAAAGATATCTTTGTTCAATAGCTTTCTGATTTTAATATCAATTAAAGTACAAAATAAAGAGAGGAATGCTTATAAAAAGTGTTTACTATTATGACATGTGCAGCAATATTTTTATGGAAATTGGAGTGGTTTCCCCTGAAGGGGATTTGTTTGATTCAGAGGATTAGAGTTTAAATCATCAGGGTGGCCTCCTCGTCACAGAAAGCATAAAAATCTTTTCTTATTGTAAATTGGTATTCCTCAGGTTTGATGGAATTTCCTGTTTTCTTAAAGATTCCTTTATATCCCAGTATTGCTGCCTTGGTAAAGGTAGAGGGAAGGTATCCATTTTTAAAAATTTACTCTTGGTTTGTATTGAAATTTGTAGTCTGTGAATACTTTAGAGCAACTCAATCTAGAGCCTGAATCACTGAACTGGCCTGAGCTAAATCTGGTTTGGAACTCTTGTGAATTTCTTTCCAGATTCCAAATTGTTCTCTGTAGATAGATCTCCCATGGATAGAGATGTCCTTCAGCTGCTCTTGTATTCAAAAGACATAATGCTGATTGTATCAAACATTCCTCAATGAGTGGTCACAACTCCTCAGGACAAATTAACAACTTTTCCCATCTGAATGGATGAAGATTATCTTTTATAATGACAATAACACCATCCTATTGAATTAGTCTATCTGTGCATGTGCCTAGGATAGGCATTTCAGATTGTTAGTGAAATGAGCCAAGAACTGAATAGGAAGAAGATAGATACTTGGATTCTACTTGGAAAATCATTGTTTCCACCAACACCAAACAACTTATCTTGTAAAACCAAAATTCTTTTGGTGATTCTATATGGTGGCAAATTGTGATATGAGTTGAAAAATTATGCAAAATCAAAATTGAGAGTCAAAGGGTCAAAATGGAGACAAGTTCATTGGGCAAAAGTGGCCTGCAGTTTATTACCAATCATGACTTGATCCAAAGAAGAGATGGGAGAGATATCATCAAGGAACTAGATTGGAAAAGGGGAATAGGTCAATTATAATATATAGTCAGAGCAAGGAATAAGTAAATAGACAGTCTAGGTACCACATTGGTACCTTTGTAATGATAAAATACCCAGAGGAAGGTCTCCATAGTGGGACAGGAGACTGTAACCTATCTCACAGAGTTGAGGATGGAACTTATCAAAATTACTATCTGCCTTTCAAAACTGAACCTTTGTGGCCTAAGGTACTTACTTTATTTAAGCCAGCCTGAAGTAGTCACTCATATTTTAATCAACACCTGAAACAGAGGACATTGTTTGGATCTTAGAATTCAGAATCTGTTTCAAATGTCAAATACGGATCTACTGGTTGGTTAAAGATTCTGGCCTTCTCTTTTCTAATGTCAAATAAAGAACATACAGCACATCAAGGCCAATACAAATTAGAATTTTAATAATTCAATCCTTAAATCAATAGCAACTGCTTAGAAGATGAAAACTTTATGAATCTTTAAACTCTCCTACTTTTCACCATTTAATTTATAATGTCTATGGTCTCTCAGGTGGGAAGGATAGTTTCTTATGCAACAGGGCCACAGAATCTTCAGGATAACATTGGTGGCTGTTCCCTTGTAAATACTTTGTTTTAACTTATTTTATTATACTATCTGTGTTAAAGATGAGTTTAGTTTGGAGGGTTTTTTTTCTCCTAGCTAAAAATGATTGCTTTATAAAGACAAAAACCATCAAAATAAATTTTTAAAAGACTAAATCTTATTATATTTTAAAAACATTGATTTTTAAAAATAATTTTAGGTTTTATCTCTTTAGTTTGGACATCTAAAAAAAATCTAAAATATGCAGTGCATGTCAAAAAGTAATTAATTATAGAAGTTAGTATTTATATTATACTTTAAGATTTTTTTTAGGTTTTTTGCAAGGCAAATGGGGTTAAGTGGCTTGCCCAAGGCCACACAGCTAGGTAATTATTAAGTGTCTGAGGTCAAATTTGAACTCAGGTACTCCTGACTCCAGGGCTGGTGCTCTATCCACTGCGCCACCTAGCCACCCCCACCTTAAGATTTTTAAAGCACTTTATTAATACAAATTATTTCATTTTGAACTTCACAGCAGCCCTGTGATATGGGAGCTATTATTATTCTTATTTTATGATGAAGTTTAGAGGGGTTAAGTGGTTTTT
The DNA here is from genome assembly GCF_037893015.1 of Macrotis lagotis. Lineage (NCBI taxonomy): Eukaryota > Metazoa > Chordata > Mammalia > Peramelemorphia > Peramelidae > Macrotis > Macrotis lagotis. The sequence continues at coordinate 252,356,120 of NC_133666.1, forward strand.
GTCAGTCATACTTTTAGTGGATGTCCTAAAATGAGATTTAAACCCAGGTCTTCCTTGTTTCAAATAAGGTACTTGATTTACCAATTCAAAGTATGTTTTATACAAAGAGAGGATCTATAAGAAGGTATTTAAAAATTCAACTGATTGTTTTCCACAAGAAATCAGTCTATTCAAATCTCATCTACATTTAGTTTCCTTATCCCTGAACTGAGGAACTAGCTAAGTTAACTAGGACTAATTCCTCAACTTCCTCTTAACTCTTAAGATTTTTAAAGATTCTCTTCACTTAAATTTTTCCCCTGCTTTCCTCTTTCCTCTTTCTCTTTTTTTTACTTTCCCCCCCTATTATTTATTTTCCACTTTAAAATTCTATTCACTTGATGACCAAAGAAACAATTCCTTATTTCCATTTTCCTATTTTTAATTACTTTTCTGGCCTCTATTCTGACCACCATCTGTTATATAGTTTCCAGATTGAGGGAAGAGAAAGAGAAAAATCCATTGTTCAAATGTTAGTCTGCTTTAAAATGTTTGGTGTCACCTGACTCTATTGAAAGCCAGTAATCTTTTCCTCCACACTGGTTATCAATGCATTGTCTTGAAAAGAAGACAAGGGGTGACTTCTAACCTCAAACTAATATTTTATGAAAAAGGCAGCCGAGAAGCACCCCTGAGGCCAGTATTCCTAGAGCTATTGGGACCCTTGCCTGAAGTTACATAGTCTTATGCTCTGATCTTGGTTCTGAAGGTTTAGTTTTAGGTTTACTAAATACAACCCAGAACAAGGCTTATTCTTATTTATGTCTTCCCAGGAAAATTAATAGCCTCTAAGCTGATAGCAAATTTTTCCATAGTTGCAACAACCCTTGAGAGTTTACCCTTATCTTCCATCCAGGATTTTATTTATTTTTCATGCCAGATAATAATAACATCCATAAATCTTCAATTTAATGTTTTGAGGAAGCCTGCCTCTGTGTATGATAAACCATTAAGGCAACTCAATCTTAATGTGATCTTAGAACTGCTTTATATATACTTAATAATATATCAGCCACACTCTGCCTTCAATTGAGTATTTTTTTTTCCCATGTATTCATTCACCATTCACTTGGGATATTTTTATTTAGGGTCTACTCTGTGGAAAGCACTTTTCAGGGGCATTGTGAGAAACACAAAGATAAATAGGATATGGTTTTTGCCTTTAGTCTAATAGAGGAGGTGACAGGCATACAAAAAGATAACACTTTAATAGAATCAAATGAAAGACATTCATGTAGGACTTTTTGTTTTTTGAAACTTTGTCTTCTTATTTTGGCTAGACTAGAAGGGTGGCAGCCATTTATCCATCCTATCCCATTACCGATGATGGCTCAGGAATTTTGATTTTCTTCATTTCTGACCTAAACCAATTAGTCTCTATTGCTGTTGACCTGTGTGGCCACCTATCAGTTAACATTTTTTTCATATTTTTTCTTTTTTTGGAAGTGTGACTTGCCCAGGGTCATACAGCTAGTAAGTTCTTGAGGCCAGATTTGAATTTGGGTCCTTCTGACTTCAAGGCTGGAGTACCATCTAACTGCCCCATCAATCTCTTTTAGCTCTACTGTAACTCAGAACTCCCCAACTTCAGCAATCCTCTAGCCTCAGTCTCCCCTGAAGCAAGATGATCAGGGGTGCCACCACTCTCAGCTCATGTAGAAATTTTTAGGCACTTTCAGATCCATTTCAGGTAAAGTGAGAGAAAAGTACAAAGTGGTAGTAGGTTAAATCATGTAAGATTCATAAAGGAATTCTTATATCAGGAAATCATACTTCCATTGTTTTTTTCTTGGTTCATCATGAAGTATTGTAAATAGCATTCATGTGTCAAACAGGGATTGTACTGGGTGACCTCAATTCAGTTTATAGAATGTAAGCTTCTTGAAAGCAGGGGTTATTTATATTTCATCTTGACCCTCACAATAGACTTATTTGGAAGTGCTATTAAACGACTGCAATGGTTTTGGAATGAATTGCAGTTTGAATTCTTTCAGTGTTTCAAGGTTTATAAAATAAATTCCCCTGCAAAATAACCACAGAATTTTGAAGTTGGAAGGGACTTCCATGGATTTTTAGCCCAATTTATATCTGCTACAGAATATAGGACAAGTGGTCCTACAGTCTTTGAGAGAGGGGACCACTAACTCCACTCCACAAGTAGCCAGATCACTTTGGGGCTACTTCTAACTATAGGCAGATTTTTCCAGATATCATACTACATCTGCCTTTTTGCAATTTCACAGAATCATAGAATCTGAGCATTGAAAAGGATCTTAGTTATTATCTAGTCTGGGACTATCCAACCTTACTTTTACAAATTTTTTATTGAAACAATAGACAATTGTAGTGAGAGCCCTGTAGTTGCTCAGCTTCATTTACTAAAGCATTTAGTAAAACCACAGTCCAGTTGCATGCCACATTTTGGACAACCCTCATCTACTCCTTCCCAAATGTGAAAAGAATCCCATACCTGATCAAAAGTGGTCTTCCAGACTCTGTTTGAAGATCTCTAAAGAGGGAAAGCTTACTACCTGTGCAGGCCACCCCTTCCATTCTTGGACAACTCAAATTTTGAGGTCTGATATCAAGCCAATTTTGGTCTCTTTACAACTTCCATTCATGGCTTCAGGGTTTACCAACTGGGGTCAAAGAAATTTAATCTCTCTACCACATGATATCCCTTCAGATACTTGGAGACAGCTGCCATGTTTCACCCCACCCTTTCCTGCTCTACTCTTCTTTGGGCTAAATATTTCTACTCCCCCCCCCCACATGATCTCTAAATCAAGACCCTTTATCTGCCTAGCTTCCCTCTAAACACTCACTAGCTTTTCACACACTGACAGGGTGTATTTGAACCAGTTCAAATTGGCTCACATGAGGAGTTTGATAAATTTTGAGTATGTGGATTTATGTTTTGCAAATTGAGAAATATCACAAATAGAGCACTGGCCCTGGAATCAGGAGGTCCTGAATTCAAATCCAACCTCAGATTTTTCTCATCTGTGAGACCTGGGCAAGTGTCCTTAGTTTCCTCATTTGTAAAATGATCTGGAGAAGGAAATGGCAAACCAATCCAGTATATTTGCCAAGAAAAGCCCAAATGTGGTCATAGAAAGTTGGACATAACTGACATGACTCAACAATCACAAAAACAAATTAGAACTTGATTTATTGTTTTGTTGATTTCCTAGGCTTTAGAAAAGGGATGGAGAAAAATGATAGAGATTAAATTTTTAAAATGTATCCTACATATTTTTCTTTTTTCTTTTCTTCCTGGAAAGCCAATGTGTTAAACATTTACTAACACATTCCTGCATGACACCCATAACTGAACGTCATTCTCCAGATGTATTGTGATAGGGTAGAGTGCATTGGAACTCTCTTCTCTCTGTTTCATTCATTGTTTTCAGTTCTGTCCTTTGGTGCCAAATAGAACAAGAGTAATTATTCTTCCACACAACAATGTTTCAACAATTTGAAGCTACCTAGCATGTTCCCCTGAGTCTTCTCTTTTCCAGGTTTATTATTTCAGTTCTTTTAATGGATCTTCACAAAACATGAATTCATTGACCTTGAACAACCTTGTGAGATAGCCAAGGGTAATTTATTGTTCCCATGTTAAAATGAGAGAAATGAGGTTTAGAGAGATTAAGTGCCTAAAGATGATAGATTTATAAAGGACCTTAGAGATCATCTAATTAAACCCTTTTTACAGATGAGGAAACTAAGACCTAGAGAAAGGTAGTGACTTGCCCAATGTCACAAAGGTAGTGGACTCCTGCTGACCAGTGATCAAGTAGACCCTCTATTTTGGAAGTCAAGCATGATTGGGTCTATATGGAATCATTCTATTGCAATAAAATCCTTAGGTTTAGCAGAAACTGAGACAATTCTTATCATTAGAGCATACTTCCTCAGGATCAAGATAATGTGACATAATGTCCCTTTCAACTCTAAAATATTTTAAGTATATGATCTTATTAAAACAGATAAGCATAACTGTTATTTGCAGCTTTCTCACAGACCACAGCTGAGTAGAGCTGTTATTTGCGTTAGGGCTTTGGCAGGAATCTGCTAACTGTGGGTCAACTGCAGCTGAGCAAGTGAGTAAGTAGCATCTTATCAGAGACAAAGAGGGGACAGTCCCAGAAAAGAATATGGGAAAGCCCCAGAAAACAATAACCACTGCCAATAATTCTAAATAAGATGTTTTCATACACAGATAACAGATCAGGATGGTCATTACTCTATACTGTTGATTCAGTGAGCATTGTATCATTCCTGAGCACATACACAAGGAGAGTGGTCAAAAAAAAGACAAGAAGGGGGTGGCTAGGTGGCACAGTGGATAAAGCACCAGCCCTGGAGTCAGGAATACCTGGGTTCAAATCTGGTCTCATACACTTAATAATTACCTGGCTGTGTGGCCTTGGGCAAGCCACTTAACCCCATTTGCCTTGCAAAAAAAAAAACTAAACTAAAAAAAAAGACAAGAAGGCCCAAGTAAAAAGGGGGGAAAGCTTAATATAGATAAAACTAAGCCCAGGAGCTCCCAGTGCCAGAGCTCTTGGAGCAGTTAACCCACATGGTAGAATGGGCAGTGAGCCAAAGCAGTTTGCCAAGGATAGTTAGTCATAAAGAACCTAGGTGAAAGAACAAGAGATAGTTAAGCATCTCAGTTCCAATGAGGATAGAGGATTTGGATCTTGTTCCTTGGAAAGTTTGCATAATTGCATTTCTGCCAGTATTAAGAAACAGAGAGGCACACATTTGTTTATTCTGCATATACCTAGATTTATTTCATTTTTTGCATTATAACCCCAGCACCTCACATAATAGAAACTCAATGAATGCTTGTTGATTGATTGTATACAAAGTGCAGAACTTGAAGGTTAGAACTAGCCTCAAACTTATTTGGTTCATGGAATAGTTTTATTCTTGGCTCTGAGGACTGGGGAGGGTCAGGAAAACTTGGGCATCTACAAATAATTGAAAATATAAGTTTCATAATATTTAAGACTTGGGTTCACACATCAAGAATAATTGGGTTGGAAAGTTGAATAATGTGACACAAGAAAAGAAGGAAATAATCAATGGGCAGGCTGGTATTGTGTTAGGTTCTTGAACTTAGAACCAGGAAAACAGGTTCAAATCCTCAGATAGATACTTAGTAGGTTATCTCAAGTCTGTGCTTCAGTTTCCTCATCTCTAAAATAAGAGGATTGGACCCAGTGACCTCTAAGGTCATTCAGATCTATGGCTTCTTTGAAGGCATGAGATAAATATGAGTCTCTTTCTACCAAGGATAAAGTTGGTTCCTCAGAGAAAGGAGCAAATTCTTATGTGCCATCAGGAGAGAAGCCATCCAGTAAATGTCTAGGAAAGGAGAGATAAACTGTAGTGATTGATGACTCCTTTCTGAGTGGTGCTGAAGTGGTGATATATCAATATAACATGATCAAGAGGGAGGCTGATTTGTTTGTTATATGGGGTGCCCATTCAGGAGATGTTGGATATGCCTGGAAATTTGTCAACTTGCCAAAAGCTAATTTCTGGTGATTCATATGTGGATTATTAAAACCACAAGAAGAAAACTAGAAAGCTTTGCAAGGAATTATGAAGACTGGTGCAAGAAACCAGACCTTAAGGGCACAGATAGTTTTTTTTATTGAAGTCAAATGAAAGTAGGAACTTTAGCAGAGAAAGATCAATTTGGTAACCTAGTTAGGAATATATTTTCTGGAAGTCTAGACCATAGTTAAGGATAAAGAAATGATAGCCCTTGGCTGGGAATGGAGAGCTTCCAACATAGGCCAATATAAACACATTTGTCTTGTAAACTGGGAGAAAAAAAGATTTAGTTTAAACTGAAAATGGAAGGGAAAAGGGAAAAAAACAAACCCCTGCTCAAATATCCATCAAGTTAGATACAACAGAATAGGAATTCTTTTTTTCTTTAATTCTAGATTGTTATTTTATTTTTTCCAATTACATGCAAAGATAGTTTTCAACATTTATCTTTTTGTAAGCTTTTGAAGTCTACACTTTTCTGCCTCCTTCCCTTCCATCCCCTCTCCCCGTGACTCTGAATAATTGGATATAGGTTATACATGTACAATTATATTTAACATATTTCCATATTAGTCATGTTGTGAAAGAAGAATCAGAACTAAAGGGGGAAAAAAACACTATGAGAAAGAAAAAAAAATTTTTAAAGTGAAAATTGCATTCTTTGGTTTGCATTCAGATTCCATGGTTTTTTTCTCTGAATGTGGAAGACATTTTCTACCATGTCTTTTAGAATTGTCCTAGACAATGAATTGCTGAGTTGATTATTCTACAATGTTACTATTAATGTGCATAATGTTCTCCTGGCTGAACAGGGATTCTTTAAAAGATCCATGAATTTTAAAAAATAAATATTGAGAACTATATTTCAATATAATTATTTTCCTTTGTAACCTTATGTATTTTATTAGTTCATTTAAATGCATGACTTTGAGAAGGGTCCATAGGCTTCTCCAAACTATTAAAGGAGTCCTTAACACACACAAAAGGTTAATAAATGGATGAATGAAGCCTTAAGCACTTACTATTGCTAAGCATTCTGTTGGGGGTACAAATACAAAAGTAAAATAGTCCCTATTCTCAAGGAACTCACATTATAATATGAGACAACACATATGGAAGATTTTCATTGCAAGAAAAATTGTAAAATACCATGATCCTTAAGAATATGGTGGCAAAGCAGATATTAATGCCTCTTGTTTACTGTCATTATTTAATGTCACTATTCCCAGGGTCCTGGGTTTTCTTCAATAGGAGGATAAGAAAGGAGAAGGTATTAAGGTGGTAGTGATTTGACTAGTTTAGCATCTATTCACTCTTATTCCTCCCTCAGGATGCCTTGTTGTTTCAGTTGGACTGACTTGACCACTCTTGTGTGATAATTGGTGAGGTTGACTGGTCTCTTCTCCACAGGTATTGTTTCTTTGGATGATATTTGTGTGACTGTTCTGGAAGCAAAAATAATGGGGGGAGGGATTGGTGCTGCTATTCCCAGGGTTCCTGAAAGCATCTTCCTATTGGTGGCAGTTGATCAGTAGTTGTTAATTGTAGGGTTATTAATTGGCTTAATTTCAATATTGTTGTGTCTCAGGGAATAGGGAAACTGGGGGAGAGAGAGATGGAATACCAATTGGTGAAGTCAGAACCCACACACAACACTTATTATTAAATTCATCATATTATATAGGTGTAGCTCGTGGCTTCCCAAAACAATTACAATAGTAACATCAAAGATCACTGATCCCAGATCACCATAACAGATTTAATTACAATGAAAAATTTGTAATATTGTAAGAATCACCAAAATGTTACACAGAGCCATGATGTAAGCATGTATCGGGAAAATGGCATGATAAATTTGCTTGATGCAGGGTTGCCACAGACTTTCAATTTATTTTTTTTAAAGCAATATATGCTAAAGGAATAAAGCAAAACATAATAAAATGAGGTATGCTTGTATAAACACACCCAATTTGGTATAAAAAGCTATCTTACCTGGTACAGAAATAGGAGGGCAAGAGGATAAGAGATGTGGGAAAGGCAGATTTAAAGAGGCAATGGTCAAAAGGAAAACAGATTTTTGAGGAAGGACAGGATAAAAAGAGCTAGAGGATAAATAAAAGCAAATACTATTAGTAATAATAATGATTAATGTGAATGGGATAAACATACCATAGAACAGAAGTGGCTAATAGAATGGATTAGACATCAGAATTGAACAATTCATTTACAAGAGTCACATTTAAAACAAAAAGGAACACAGAATTAAAACAAAGGGCTGGTGCAAAATCTATTATGCTTTAGTTGAGGTAAAAAAAGGCAAGGGTAGCAATTGTGATCTCAGAGAAAATGAAAGCTAAAGTAGACCTAATCAAAAAATCAAGTAATCTACATTTTGTTAAATAATACCATAGACAATGAAGTAATAAGAAGATTTTCTTTTACAAAAAGGTCTTATATCCCAACATATAGGGAACATATAAGAGTTATTTTCTAAGTGATAAATGATCAAAGCATATGAACAGGCAGCTTTCAGAAGAAGAAATCAAAGCTATATATGGTCATATAAAAATAATCTAAATTACTATTCATTAGAGAAAGGGAAATTAAAACAATTCTGGGGTTGTGAGCTTATTAGAAATGACAAATGCTAGAGGGAATGAAGGAAAATAGGTACATTAATAAACTTTTGGTGGGTCCAATAATTCTAGAAAAGTTTGGAAGGCTACCCAAAGAACAATAAAAATGTGCATGGCCTTTGACCCAGAAATATCACTACGAGGCTTGAATCCCAAAGAGATAAAAAAACCAATAAAAAAAATTTTAAAATTGCATGCTTTGGTTTGCATTCAGATTCCATATTTTTTTCTCTGAATATATAAAAACTATATGTGTATAAAAACTTTTTTGTGGCTGCAAAGATTTGAAAATTGAGGGTTTGCCCATTAGTTGGGGAAAGACTAAAAAAGATGAGGCATATTTGATTGTGAATATAAGGATGATCAACTGTGAAAGACTTGGCTATTCTGATCAATAAAATGATCCAAGACGACTCCAAAGGATTCACTACCAGAGAGAGAACCTATGAATTCTGAATGCAAACTGAAGTATAATTTTCTTACTTTATTTTTAATTTTTTCAATATAGATAATTATGAAATGTGTTTTACAAGATTTCACTTTTATAATTTATATTATTTTGCTTGTCTTTTCAGTGGGTAGCAGAGGAAGAGAATTTAGAACTCAAAATTTTTTTGAAAAATACCTTTCAATACCCTCAGGAAGGGAACACCTTGTTTTAGAATTTATGAGCTTATGGAAGCAAAGGAGGGAAAATTAGGTATAATCTGTCATGGATACTTGATTTGGGGAGAGTAGATTTCAAAAAATTCAGAGATGGCATCAAGGTTTAAAATCTACAGGGTGGGGGGCAGCTAGGTTGCACAGTGGATAGAGCATTGGCCCTGGAGTCAGGAGGACTTGAGTTCAAATGTGATCTCAGACACGTAATAATTACTTAGCTCTGTGATCTTGGGCAAGTCACTTAACCCCATTGCCCAGCAAAACAAAAAAATCTACAGGGCAAGTCAGTTCAAGAGAAATGCAAATCTGTGGGCGGCTAGGTGGTACAGTGGATAGAGCACCAGCCTTGGAGTCAAGAGTACCTCAGTTCAAATGCGACCTCAGACACTTAACAATTACCTAGCCGTGTGGCCTTGGGCAAGCCACTTAACCCCATTGTCTTGCAAAATCTAAGAAAAAAAAAAGAAATGCAAATCTGATACAAACACAAATCATTCTGGTTAGATAGAAAAGGGGAAGCTTTCTCAAGGAACTGATGTGGATGAACTAGGAACAAGCATATTAATAGTCTCTGATTTTAAAAAAAATCCTTTAAGGATAGTGTCAGATGTGCCAAAATTCATAAAGAGCTGTGGATGGCAGTGAATAGTAAGGATGATCATAATGGCTTTTAAAGTCACCTTTCAGGAAAACAGGTCATAAAATAAATTGAAGTGGGGCTCAGGATGGATAGAGATAATATTAATGATGTTGGGCAGAAATCAAAACCACTTTTGGAAGTTTTATTATTCCTATTGCTTTTATATCACTTCATTTTCAAATTTTTCCCTTTTCTACCTCTTGCAATAAAAATAAAAAAACAAAAGTTCAATAGAAGAATACTCAAATTTTATTTTGCTTATGTTTTCTCAACCATGGAGAATAACATTGGATCTAGATGGAAAGAACAAATTGGGAGTTGCAGCTCTATATAAGTGATGGTATTGTACTACCTAACAATGTCATAAATATTTAAATCATCAGGATCAAATCCCATTGATATGGTATCTCTCCTCAACAGTGCATACTGCAACATATCCAAACCTTCCCTCTATGCTCATTATTTTCAATGTATTCCCATAAATCTTTGATAAAAGATTTATAGGAATACCCAATGTCTTGGAGGCCTTCTTTTTAGCCTTTTGCCATGCCACAGGTACTTCTGCAATGCTTAGAGGAGTCACCTATTATTACCCTTTGCTCTTGCAATAGGACTAACTTACCTTTTCTAATCATACATTTCCTGGATGATATCTTTGATACTGTTTCTTATGCACATTCATTGTTGGCTACAGATTTCAATCAACTCATATCCATCATGCATTTCTGATCTTTGATTCATAGTCTTGATTCTTGAGTGTTGATAGTCTCTGATTGACAACCATTCTGCACCTCTGGAAGAATATTGATCTTAATTAGATAAGTGTGTGTGTGTGTGTGTGTCAGAGAGAGAGAGAGACAGAGACAGAAAAACAGGGAGAGACACACAGAGAGAGTGCAGTCAGACAGAGACAGAAAAACAGAGAAAGAGAGAAACAGAGTGACAGATATATAGAAAGGCAGATGGAAACAGAAAGAGAACGATTTAGTCAGCCCTCTTCCTCCAGTTCTGGTGCATTACTGCCTGTCCAAGATATATTTCTGATGGACTAACTCAACAGGTTACCTATCCAATTGTTTTTCTACTTCTCATCTAGAACAACATTCTCTAGATCCACTTGCAAGAGTCTAAACTGTTTTTCTTCTCTGAGAAAATTGATTCACCTAGGTTGGGAATTCTCTCTTGGACCTGAGCTGCCTTCACTGATGAATGAATGAGTACAAACTTATTGTCTTACTTTATTTTATCGGGTCTACCCCCCAGACCTTGCTTCCTGCTTGCACATTTTTATCCACCCATCCATCTGAGGAATCTTGTCATCTGCCCTGATGCTCATAGTCTGATTTCCCTTTTCTACTGCTTTCTTTAGGAACAGAAATTGAACCAATGCAACCAGGGCTCTTAGTAAAGGATCTGTCAATTAACTGCCCTATGATTCTACTCAAAATTTCTGGCCACTCCAATTATATGTATTCTTTCCCTCCAGAAGGATATAAATTCCTTGAGGGAAGAACTTTTTTTTTGTATTCCCAGAGCTTAGCACAGTATCTGATATATAGGAAACATTTTTTCATTAATTAATTAATTGATTGATTGATTGATTGATTGATTCATGGATGAAGCTCTGTAACATTTTGGAATTTGAAGCAGTCAATACAATAATATTCATATACATCAAGCATTTTATGGACTTACCCTCTCAAGGAAAAATCTCTCTTCATTTTGGATTCTACACAGCATCTTGACAACGTGTGTTGAATACTCTTTTGCTTCTCTGTAAATTGTTAATCAAAAGATTACAAAAAAAAGCTACCTCTATGGTTATATCCAACAAAAATCATATATGAATTTTAGACATGCATGAGAGACACCTTACTGGAGGAGAGCCTTTTAAATTGGGTTTTGTTGTACTGATTTAAATGCTTTTTAAAAATAACATAGAAATAAAGATAGAAAAGTCTCTTTATTGTCAGTTATGTAATGTAACTACAAAGATACAGACTACTGTAGAGAACTACTTGTAATGGCTTGTCTGCTCCCTTCTCATATTTTCATCAAGTATTTTCTATATATACATGTACATAATTCTAATAATTCTAATTGTTGAGATAAAAATTTAGTCATTATATTCTTTTTCATATTTTGGAGTAGCAATACTGTGATTTTAAAAAATCCTTTGCTATTTTTATATGTTTAGTTATTGTAAAACTCAATACTTCAGTACTTTAAAATTTTGATTTCTAGCATGTTTCACATTATAGAATGTGAATGAGGCCATCTAGGTGGTACAGAGAATAGTGCACTGGTCTTGAAGCCAGGAGGACCAGAGTTTGAATCTAGCCTCAGACATTTGCCACTCACTAGTTGTGTGACCTTGAGCAAATCATTTAACCCTGATTGCTTCACATCCAGGGTCATCATCTCCAGTCATCCTGATTCCTATCTGGTTATTGTATCCAGATGGCTCTGGAGGAGAAAGTGAGGCTGGTGATATAGCACAGCACCCCCTCACTCAAATCCAATTCATGTACTTGTCATGGCATCACCTCCCTGATGACATCATCACCTGATGTCAAAGTCTTCTTTGAGAATTAAGAGCAAACATTATAGAATTAAGAGCAAACATTATAGAATTACAGATCTAGAACTGTTAGGGGACAGGGGTTATCAAGTCCAAACCCTTTAATATACACAGGACTAAAATGAAGCAGGTTAGTGGAGTTAGGTGGGGTTAAGTGACTTGTAAAAATATACAAAGCAAGATTTTAATCTAGAACTTTCTGATTAAAGATCCAGCTCTCCACAACTTGGTCTCTTTCTTCCTTTCTAATCATCTTATACCTTACACTCCTCCACTCCCCCACCCCCTTCCCCTACTCTTCTATCCAGTGACTTTGCTTTCCTTGCTTTTCATTCCACATAACACTCTATCTCCTGACACCAAACATTTTCACTGTCTTTCTGTCCCTCTAACCTGGAACTCTCCCTTATACTCTTCTTCCTTCTCCTTAATTTATTTATTTTTAACTTCTATTTTAAGAAATTTGGAGTTCCAATTCTCTCCACCCAAACATTGAGAAGGTGAGCAAAATGATATCAATTATAAATGTGAACTCATGCAAAACATATTTCTATATTACCCACATTACAAACAACCTCTCCATATTCTAACTTCACTGGCATTCTTCAGGTGTCAATTTGTCTCATCTTTTACAACAAACCTTCTTTATTCCTTCTTAATCTTACTACCTTCCCTTTGAAATGATCTCTAATTTTCCCTTTGTGTGTGTCCTATTGATACATAAACTATCTATGTTTTTTCTCCCACTTCCCAGGACTGTGAACTGCTTTAGACTGGGATTGTGTTTTCCTTTTAAAAAAATTGAATCTTCTTTCTTAGAGTAAGTACCTACTAGGTACTTAAATGCTAATTGATGTATAGTCAAATGAAAAATTGCTCTAAATTGTTACTGATTAGAGCAATGCAAATTAAAGCATCTTTGTGGTATCACCTCACACCTCTCAGATTGACCAATATAACCAGAAAGGCAATGATCAATGTTGGAAGGGATGTGGGAAATCTGGGACACTAATACATTGTTGGTGGAACTGTGAACTCATCCAACCTTTCTAGAGAGCAATTTGGAATTATGCCCAAAGGGCAATAAAAATGCCTTTTGATCCAGCAACACCTCTACGGGGTCTATACCCTGAAGAGATCAGAAGAAAGGGTAAAGAAAAACCACCTGTGCAAAAATATTCATAGTAGCTCTGTTTGTGGTGGCAAAGAATTGGCGATCCAGGGGATGTTTATTCATTGGGAAATGGCTGAACTTTATGTAACTTATTTTATAAGAAACCAGGAGAGATGGGATTTCAGAGAAACCTGGAAAGACTTTCATGAACTGATGATGAGTGAGATGAACATAACCAGAAGAACATAGGGGTGATGATCAAGGTAATGGACTTGCTCATTTCATCAGGGCAATAATCAAGGACAATTTTAGGATATCTGTGTTGGAGAATATCATCTGCATCCAGAGAAAGAACTTTGGAGTTTAAACAAAGACCAAAGACTATTACCTTCAATTAAAAAAAAAGTTGTCTTATGTACTACATAATTTTGCTATCTCTAATATTTTATGTTCTCTCTAAGGATATGATTTTTCTCTCAACACATTCAATTTTGAACAATGTATAGCATGGAAACAATGTAAAGACTATCAGACTGCCTTCTGTGGGGAGGGGGAAGGGGGAGGGAAGGCGGGGAACGTGTAAAATTCAAAACCTTACCAAAAAATTATAGGTAGAAATTTCTATTGTACATAATTGGAAAACAAATAAAATACTTATATAAAAAGAATCATATTAAAAAAAAAGAAATGCTAGTTGATTGATCAATTATATACTACATGGCGTGTACTTGGCATGATCCAATTGTGCCTTCATTTTATGCCATATCTATTTCCTAACATAACAGATCATAGATTGGGGGTGCTTACATTCAAATGTGGTAGTTACCAGCCTAAACACAGCACTTTTCCAACCTGGTATAAACTTGTTAGAATTTAGACTCCATTGATATAGGCTTTGGTGATGCAGGGTGACCTCCACCAATAGAGTAAGACTCTTATGGAGGGGTATTAGTTTGCCTCCTTTCCATCATCCCATTCCTTAGCTAGGTAAGAAAGCTTCTAAGGGAGAAGGGAAAGATTGCCTTCTTTACAGGTTCCTTCTGTTCCTAAGCTTCTCCTATCTCTTCCTGGCAATGAAGAACTGAAAATGTATTTTAAGAAGTCTCATGAGTACCATTCTGTGATGATCAACTATGATCAACTAACCTTTCTCAGCAATGATCCTAGACAATTCCAAAAGAGTTATGATAGAGTATGCTAATCACATCCAGAGAAAGACCTATGGTTTCTGAATGCAGAGAGAAAAATACTATTTTCAATTATTTTCTTTTTTCTTTTTCCTGGTTTTCCCTTTTTGTTCTGATTATTCTTTCACAATATGTCTAATGTGGAAATATATTTAATATAATTGTACATGTATAACATATCAAATTGCTTGTTTTCTTGGTAGGGGGAGGGAGGGAAGGAAGAGAAAAATTTGGAACTAAAAAGCATACAAAAATGAATGTTAAAAAGTATCCTTTCATGTATTAGAAAAGAAATAATATATTTTAAGAAGAAACAAAAACCAAAACCAAAAACCAAAAAAGGCATCATGGCCCCATTGGTTTGTAAATCACTGTGATTTTCCTTTTAACCAATTAGAAGAAGCTTTTTTCAGACCTCCTTGATTGCTTAAGCTTCTTCCTCTTCTCTTCTGGTCTTCCTTTAGGTTACAAGACAATGAAATTCAGGGTTGGTTGTTACCATAGCAACGAGTATTAACTTTAAAAGATTAGACATGAGCTGCTTTCTAATTCAGTCTTTTCTGTAAGTCCTTGTGCCACGGCAGGGGTTCAGACAACCATGACACAGGATACTCCACAGATGGTCAGGATCCCGAGAACAAACAGATGTGAGGGGCTTGGGGCAGAGGTTTAAGAGAGCCAAGAAGCCTGGTTAAAATCTGGGCATATGGGCAATTATTATCAGGGTGGTCCAACTTAAAAAAAATTGGTGGTGATATAGTACCCATCAGGTCCTAGAGGCAAAATGCCTGCCCCTTCCCTTGATGGCAGGCACTCCAAAGACCAGCAGATGGGTCCTATTTATTACTAATTATTGTGTCCCCAATTGTGGAGAGAATACAGTGAATCATTATCTCTACAGCTCCAGGCCACGTCAATTCATTGTTGGCATTGAATATAGACTGTGTTTCCTGTATGATCATCCAATAGGAGTCCAGCCTCAAGGGTCACTGTCCCTTAAGTGGTTCATGGCCTATTAACTCCTGAATAGAGTGTTGATCCTGGAGTTAGGAGACTTGAATTTATATCAGGCCTCAGACACTTATGACCCTGGGCATAACCTCTATCTGCCTTAGTTTCTTCAACTAAATGGAGATCATAACACAATTTTTGTAATGACCTAATAACATATCATAATTTCCTCAGTAATATAGAGATCATAACAGCACCTACTTTCCAGAGTTGTGAAGAGCAAATGAAATAATATTTGTTAAATGCTTAGAATAGTACTTTTAATGAATGCTTGCTCCTTTTCCCTTCCTTTATGTGACTTTAACAATTCCTGTTCAGGTACTAAATTAACACACACACATGCACATACACATATACATACATACATACATACATATATGTATATATGTCTGTCTGTGTGTCTATCTGTGTCATTCTGTCTATATGTCTGTCTTTTTAATCTATCCTATCTAGCTATTATCTACCTATCTATCTATCTATCTATCTAGAGTAGCTAGGTGGTTCGGTGGATAGAGCACTGGTCTTGGATTCAGGAGGACAGGAGTTCAAATCAATCTCAGAAACTTGACTCTTACTGGTTGTGTAACCTTGGGCAAGTCACTTAACTCTGCCCCTCATCCAGGCTCATGTCCAGGAATCCTGATTCATATCTAGCCATTGAGTCCAGATGACTCTGAGGGAGGAAGTGAGGCTGATGACTTAGCATAGCATCCCCCTCAAATCCAATTCATGTACTTGTCATGGCACTATTTCCTTGATGTCATGGTCTTGTTCCAAAAATGAAGGACAAACATTATCTTTCTGCTCTCTCTCTCTCTCTCCCTCTCTCTCTCTCTCTCTCTCTCTGTATATATATATATAATATATATATATATATTATATATATATGTATGTATTTGTTTTGTAGAAGGCAGAGATCCTACAGCAGCTTTTATTTCACTTTAGGGCTCAGTGATTCTTGAGGCATTGTTTTCTAATAATAGAACCAATAGCAGGTGTATAGTCTGATGAAGATTGGCTTAGAGATTTTTGCAAAGGCAGTCATCTGGGATCTCATTTTTACTTGGGAATAGATGAAAGAAGAAAGAAAAATCCAGCTGACCCTCCCAGATGACAGAGAGAGGGATAGGCAAGCAGGTATAAGTTTATCCTGTGAGTTGGCATTCTCAACAGAATGAGTATATCTAGTTGAAAAAAAGGTGGGATGCTGGAGGAACCTGGATATGGTGTTCTAAGACAATCTTTAAGAGAACCGGAGAAGTCTTAAGCGGATATAATAGTTGCCATCAAACAAAAAAACCCTCATGACTTAAAAAATTAAACTTGTCTTTATTCCTGGGGTCAAAATAAGGAATGGAAATTGATGAAAAATAGATTTGGTGCCTCAACATAAGGACAAAATTTTCTCATAATTTAGATTTATTTAAAAGTGGAATGGAATGCCTTGGGCAAGGGTAGATAGTGAGTTCCCTTTCATTGGAGGTCTTTGGACTGAACCTGAATGACCTTAAGTCAGGGAATGTTCTTAAATAGATTCCTGTTTCGATGTGGGTTGGGCTATGCTATCCCTGGAATCTGTTCCAACTTGGAGATTCTGTGAATCAGGTAAAAGGGATGGAAACACATGGAGTAGGCAGATCTGCAGTCCCTGGCAAGCATAGGAATGAGTAAAGTAGGATCATTAGCATCCCAGGAATGAAGGTCATAATAGATAGCATCTATATAGTGCTTTAAGGTTTGCAAAGTGTTTTACATGCTATCTCATTTGATATTCATGTCAACATTGTAAACTAGGTCCCATTATTATTTCCATGTTCAAGTTGAGTATGCTGAGACAAGCAGAGGTTAAATAACTTGAATTTAGATCTATTTGCACAGTGGATAAAGTACTGGGTCTGGAGACAGGAAGACTCATTTTCCTGAGTTCAAATCCAGCCTCAGACACTTACTAGCTGTGCGAACCTGGACAAGTCACTTCACCCTGTTTGCCTCAGTTTCCTCATTTGTCAAATGAGCTAGAGAAGGAAATGGCAAAGTGCTCCAGTGTCTTTGCTAAGAAAACCCCAAATAAAATCACAAAGATTCAGACACTACTGAAAGTGACTGAACAGCAATATGGGAATAATAAAGTTTGCTCTCTTTCACTCTCTCTTTTTCTCTCTTCTGCTGTATACACACACAAAAAAAAAGTCACAGGGATAAAGGGGCAACAGTTTCTGGATTTCCTTTCCTTTGAATTCAAACTGCTCAAGACTTGCAGAAGGGTTTTGATTGCAAATATTTTCCCTAACATATTTAAGTTAGATAATGTATTCTTATGAACAAATGCAAGAAGCCAACTCCCATCAGAAAAGGGTGTGGAGGATGAGTATAAGAGGTAGGAAGTAGTATATTTCTTCAGGAGGAAGTTTTAACTCTTATTTCTTTAATTTCTTATTTCTAGGTAGAGAAAGTCTGGAGCAGGGTTTCCTAAGGAATCAGTTGGTTCATCAATAAGCATTTATCTAGGACCCATGTTTCAAGAACTGTGCTATGCACCAGGATTAGAAACTTTGTACAATCTGCCTCCTTTAAATCCAATTCAGGCACAAGTCATGACTTCAAGCTCATGATGTCATTGATCTTCAAATTGAAGGATGAACTCTCAAGTGCTCTGAAGGAAACATTAGGTATAATTAAGATATACATGGGATAAATTGAAGATGATCAATAGAAGAAAGGCTCTAGCATTAAGGTAGGAATGAAAGACTTCCCACAGGAGATGGGATTTTGATGATGTTTGTCCTTCCTTCCGGAAGACCATGACATCAGGGAGGAGATGCCATGACAAGTATGTGAATTGGATTTGAATGAGGGGGTGCTGTGCTAAGTCACCAGCTTCACTTTCTCCTCCAGAGCCATCCTAGTCCAGATATGGATCAGGATGACTGGAGATGGGCTCTGGACACAAGGCAATCAGGGCTAAGTGACTTGCCCAAGATCACAGTTAGTCAGTGTCAACTGTCTGAGGCTGGATTTGAACCACCTAGCTGCCCCCAATGGAATTTTAATTGGGGCTTGAAGGAAGCCAAGAGATGAGGAGGGAGGGTATTCCAGATTTGGGGAACAACCAGTGAAAATACTGTGAATAGGTTTGGATAAGAAAAAATTATGTCTTTTCTCCCCCTCCACAAACCTGTAAGTGAAAACTAGCATTTCCTTTAATTATTTAAAAAATTATTCTCAGAAGGGATTCATAGCTTTAGTAGATGCCAGAGGAGTCCATGATACTCAGGAAAGTTTAGGAACCAAAGGTCTAGAACAGAATAATGTTAAGAGGCATCTTATCCTGCCATTTAAGCTGGATCCAAATATCCCTTTTAGGATCTTCAAGATTGAGAGGCAGCATGGCATAGCAGATAGACAACTGACTTTTAGAGACAAAAAGATCCAGGCTCAAGCTTCTGCTGATATGGGTTGTGTGACCCAAGGGAAATCATTTTGAAGTAGGGGAAATGTTGGACAGAGAAATATGTTTTATAGTTATTAATCTGTTCCAATCTGCACTATTATGTTAACATAGACACCGCCCTCCCTTCACCCTCATCCCAATTGTCCAGGCAGTGAGATGAGGTCAATGAAGTTTCTGTAAAGTACCTTGCTTCTCCCAGGCAAGGACTGTATAAATCCTTGCCCCCAGACATAGAACAAACCTCTATCAATAAAACAATGGATCATTGCCTTGGTCTGAAAGGATTAAGCATTTGACCTATTATTCCTCATCTACATATCCATAATTACCTCATCTTTGCTCTCTGAGTTACTGCCCCCCATCCACATTAATTGCCCCACTTGCTCAAAGCCCAGTCACTGTCTTAAAGCTGTTTTCTTTCCCTTTCTTAGATGTCTTTACTATTCTCCCCAGCCCAGCTTGTAGTTGTGCTGTCTTCTTTGCTTAAACTTACTATCTTCTTCAATATGTTCTTTATCTTGTTAAAGAACCTAACCTGTGAACTTTTTGTAGTAATTTGCAGCAAACTCTGAATTAAAGTCTGTCTTTCTTACCCTCCAGAGTCAGAAAGTCTGGAGAATTTTGTCACCCACAATGAATGATACAATTGTCTCTCTCAGATCTCTATACCCCAGCTGCTCTGGCAGTAATTTCATCTCTCTAGGTTCTAGATAATTCTCCAAGACTATAGAAAAATTGAAAGCAGATATCCCTCTGCAATGGTAGAACTTCCTCATTTGGGAATTCCTTATCAAACACCATTTTTTTATCCCTAAAATTCATATTGTATTTTGGCTTTGAGCAGCATCTTATCTTAAAAAATAAGAGAGGGAGAAATATGGAGGAAATACAGAGATGAGACTTAAGTCTGCTCTTAGAAGGTAACATTTCTTGGACCAGGATTTACCTCAGAACATATAAGCCTTGGCCAACAAATTTTAGAAGACTTGTTCAGGCTTAATTTGCTTGGTTTGATTTGCCAAAGACACACTAGCACTCATTTGGCAACATGCCCAGATAGAGAGGCACACCTTTCTTTGGGGACTGAGCTGTAGAATTTCTTCCAGTATTTTCCCAACTTGCTATCAGTAGCAAACCACTGTGCAGATTTAGTGTGGGAGGCAAAGGAGGGTCTGCAAGTCTGCTCTACTTTTTTGTAGTTCTGTAAATGGTGCTCTGGTTTTTCAGTTAGAGGATGGGAGTTCAAAACCTACCTTTACCACTAACTATGTGACCTTGGGCAAGACACCAAGGCTGAATGATTGCCAAGGTCTCTTTCAGCTCTAAATCTCCAGTCCTGAGATCCTAATTATAATCACAGAGCTGAGTTGCAACCAGGCTTGATTCTATTTTCAATGGTATTTCTTCAAAGAATCTGATTCAGCAACCAAAGACTGGGCCACCGGGATTCCTGGGCAAAAGGATCCTACCAGAATACCCTCTCCCTTGCTCCCCAAACTCCCCAAGATTTACTCCCACAACTCTTTGCACTTTTCATCTAAAGAGTCTAGCACTTTTTCCTAGTTTTATATAAAATAGAGCTGGGGAAAAGCACTGGATTTGGAATTAGAAGTCTTACATGTTGAATGAATGAACAAATGAGACACTCATCACAAAATTGACCATTGAGGTGATGGATTTTTTGACTACCATAAATGAGGATAATTAGCAAATAAGCCCAATATGAAGCACTTCCATAATTGAAATCACAGGCCCCTGAAGTATGGAGTTAAAGAAAGGACCTAAATGTGTAAGTCCTTGGAAACACAGCCTTGGAAAGCAGAACATGACACCTGTTTGCCCCAAAGCAATGCTTGTACTACATTTTAAACTGTGTTCACCTTTTTTTTTCTTTTCATTTTAAACTTAACAAATTCAAAACAAGTATTTCCAAATACAGAGTAGAACAGAACAGGAGCACTGGACATGAAACCCAAAATCTCTATTATGTATTACTTGCTTTTCTTTTAGAAAATATAATATATTCAAAATCTAACTTTAGAAGATGTCCAGTTTGCCTGTGGTTTGTTGTTGTTTTTTTTTTTTTAGGTTTTTTTTGCAAGGCAATGGGTTTAAATGATTTGCCCATAGTCATACAGCTAAGTAATTATTAATTGTCTGAGGCTAGATTTGAACTCAAGTCCTCCTGACCCCAGGGCTGGTGCTCTATCCACTGAACCACCTAGCTGCCCCCTTTCTGGATTATTTTTAAATGGATGAAAGAAACCCCTAGCTCACCTGAATTTCTTTCATACTCCCTCTTTTCCTTAGAGCCCCCATTGAAGTCAGGACATTTCAACTCCAGTGAATACAGGTGTGGCAGTTTTTCTGGTTCAGTTTCAGAAAAGAGTTGGGGAGGGGGGCGTTGATAGGTGATGGCATAGTCTATCCAACAATGACCTAGGTTATTTGGTTTGGCATTCCCATTTGTTCTTCATCAGCAATAGCCAGTATGAGCACCAACCTGTTCAAACCAGTTGATAATAGAAAGCAGCAAAGTGAAAACCTGGGCAAACCAGCCTTTCTAGTAAGTTTATAGAAAACAAGCAAGAGAACTTATGAAAAGAGTTTTTAAGGGAACCAAGGAGATGGTGGAATTCCCTAAATAAATAGAGTGTGCCAGCTCTGTGCTATCTGGGAGTCATATCTGAGATGTGATGAATATCAAAAAAGAATATTAAATCAATAAGCCTGAGAGGTAGGAAAAACACTGTAATGGAAGCCTAGGAGCTACATTTTCAAGCAGGCCCTAACATTATTTAACTTCGTAAAAAAGAATAAATCATTTCATGTGTCTGTAAAATTTCTCTTTGTATATTGAGGAGGTTGGGCTAATTGACCCCTAAGGTCCTATCTTAGGTTCCCAGATTTTCTAGTCATCTATGTTCCAGTCATCTATGTTTCCAACTAGTTGTCAGTTGAATGTTTTCCCATCCCAGCCCCCTCCCCAAAAGTTGTCTTTAAAAAGCTTGAAGCTATTGTGGGTTTTGTTATTGTTTTGTTTTTGACAGCCTAGGGCATATATGATTAAAATAGCTTGGGAGATGCTTCTGACAGAATTTGTCCCATGATCTCTCTCTTTCAGCCCCTTTCCTCTTGAATTGTCAGCTCTTCTACCCCAGTCCTGGCTTTTAAACCACCATCTAATCCCTGTTAAGGAGTTAACTGATAATAAAGATGTCTAGTGACAGCATATTAATGTTATCCCTCCCAAAGGGATATATATATTCTAAAAGAGGGCTTCTTAAAATCAGCTAGACTATAGCCTGTAGGGAAATGGGAAGTTTGGGGTTGTGGACTCTTTGATTATCATCTTCTGGGATTGGCTAAGGATTTGAATCCCCCCACTCCCAGTTCTACTCCTTTCACAGAACTGGAAAGGAACTCAGAGGCTGTCAAGTCCAAATCTCTAAAGCTACATGTAATTTAGAATATGAAAGGTTAAGCAAAATGAGTGAAGAAACTATTTTGTATATTGCAGATGTTCCTGAATGGACCAATAGCTTTGAAGTCTGAAGACTACATTTGTGAAATACTTTAAGCATATGAATTTTCCTTTCCCTTGTGTTTCCCTACCAGGTTTCTTAATGATATATTCACTTTTCACTATGAATATTAAGTGTGCTGGGATAGTAGCATGATTTGAATTTAGATGTGTATTGTAATGTATTTTATTATTTATATATTTGTTTTAATAAGTATTTCTAATATTGTTTTGTCTTATTAAATAAATGGTTATATTTGCAAAAGTACACATATTTGTATAAATAACAGTTAGCATGATTATGAATGTACGTACACACATGAATATGTCTATATAAATGCATATATATGTGTTTGCATGTACTATATATAGTATAGTATAGGTGTATATTTATGTATCTGTATGTATATATGTATTCAGCTAAGTGGTGGATAGAGCACCTTTAGGCCTGAAGTCAAGAAGACCTGAGTTTAATCTGGCTTCAGACATTCTCTAGCAATGTGACTTTGGGCCATCATTTAACACTGTTTGCCTTTGTTTCCTCATCTGTAAAATGAGCTGGAGAAGGAAATGGCAAACCACTCCATTATCTTTGCCAAGAAAAACTCAAACAGGCTCTTGAAGAGTCATCCACAATTGAAACAATTGAACAACAACAAGATGAAAGAAAAAAATTAGAATGAAGCTCCTTGAATCAGGGCTGACTTGCTTTTCTGTTTTTATAACCAACACTTATCACAGTGTTTGATTCATAGTTTGATGGGTGTTTTTAAATCCACTTATGCATGCATTTGATACAGGAAATTTTGGGCAAAGGAAATATTATAATTGGAAACAAATTTTGCAATTTTTTTGTACTGTTAAACTCCTGTAATCTTACTGATCCTTGTAAGCTTTGTACTGTTAAAACATTTCTTGATTTTCACTTTGACGTGGCCACACTTTTACTGGTGAGTCAAGCTAGATGCTGATATAGGAGACCAAAAATGATATGTTAGACTTAAAGGTCATGCCCTTTGGGCCAGGGAAGGATATGGATCATCATCCACTGTAATGAGCATTGTCTTGGTGATTCCTTGCTGAGTTCATATTGGAGAGTACCTGGAGCCACTACTCAAATGCAGTCCTTGTCCAACCTACTATGGAAATTCAATTAAGTGGGAGTCCCAGAAGAGAAGTCTCTTCTTCCTTCTTTCCTCCCCTTTGCAGGATGGGCACTTTCTGTAAGCCAGAAAGATGTGCTCCTGGCCTAGACCACTGGAGGGTATGGCTTCTATTCTCCTATGGCTCTTTCCCTGGGACACCTCACCTAAAACTTTGCTATTTACCTTGTCCTCAAGTTGCTTATAAACAGCTTGCTGACTCTTCAGTAAAAAGGATTTTAATCTGTGAATTTTATAGGCTTGTGAAATAAATCTTGAGTTATTTGAATTCTAGGACTAGTATGAATTCTGTCATTTTCACAAGAGTTCTCAATCTTTATAAATGGTACCAATTTCTCTGACAATGCATTCACCCATACAGATGAGGAAACTGAGTCTAAGAGAAGTAAAATGATTAGGTCAAATCTTTATAGATAGTAAATGGAATAGCTCGAACTCAAACCCATATTTCCCTAGACTAAGTCTCAGGTGCCCTCAACATAATAAGCTTCCTAACTAAAATTGAGTCCAAATATGTGATGCAATATTAAAAGCAGGCTTCCTTATGATACTAAAACCTTCCAGCTCCATGAGGGCAGGGACCATGACTTAAGTAAACTTTATATCCTGCCCCACCCTGCCTCTCCCTAGATCTATCCCAAAAAGCTGCTGAATAACATGAGCTTAATCGATATTCATAATGTTAAATGAATATGAAAGCAATGACCATCAGAGTTTTGAAAACTTCTTGAGCACTAAAACATTTTTATAAAACAACTTTGATTTGCAAGACAGTTCAATCTTCAAAAATCTGAACATAGAATCAGAAAATTTATGTTC
This sequence comes from Macrotis lagotis, assembly GCF_037893015.1. Classification (NCBI taxonomy): domain Eukaryota; kingdom Metazoa; phylum Chordata; class Mammalia; order Peramelemorphia; family Peramelidae; genus Macrotis; species Macrotis lagotis. Next base: position 252,380,521 of record NC_133666.1, read on the forward strand.
ATATCCCAAACCTATTCATTATTACTAGTGTGATCTTGGGCAAGTCATTTACTTTTCTGAACCTCTTCTGTAAGATGAGGGAATTGGTCTTAGTAGTAGCTAAGGACCTTTCCCTTCTAAATTTTGAACCATTTCATTTTTTTAATTCATTTTTTAAATTTTCATCCATTTGTACATGCATATTTCTAAGTTATAGAATTTCCCTCCACCCTTCCTTCCTACCCCCCTCCCCTCAGTAGGAAACAGTCAGGTTATCATTTTACATATATATTTTGTTAAACATATTTACAAATTGGGGGTAGCTAGGTGGCATAGTGGATAAAGCACTGGCCCTGGAGTCAGGAGTACCCGGGTTCAAATCTCGTCTCAGACACTTAATAATTACCTAGCTGTGTGGCCTTGGGCAAGCCATTTAACCCTGTTTGCCTTGCAAAAACCTAAAAGAAAAAAATATTTACAAATTAGTAATTTTTGGCATGAGGAATTAGGATTAAGGGAAAGAGATACATGAAAGATCATTTTTATAAAGTGTTCATCAGATTTGGTAGGGGTGTTTTGTGTGTGTGTGTGTGTGTGTGTGTGTGTGTGTGTGTGTGTGTGTGTGTGTTTTGTTTTTCTTCCTCTGGTTGGGGATAATATAATCCATAACCAGTCCAATACAGCTGACTTAGGTCTCTGGACTGTGGAGAGGAATTGCCTCCATCAAGGTTGTTCATCTCATAATGTTGTTAATGTGTACATTGTTCTCTTGGCTCTACTCCCTGAACCATTTCATTTTATATAGGAACTCTAGGGTTTTCTTGCATCATACTATCATCAAAGCTTAAAATTTTGCTTTTCCTATTGCATTAAAATGTAGTATCTTTTCAAGAAATTGTATGAAGTAAACTTATGATATTCAAGCATGACAGAAAATAATGGGTGTCAACAGCCATTGTGACTGATTGTATAACAGAGTAGAGCCAGATTCATAAATGCAAGGGTGCTTGCATTTCCAGTATTTTTCTGAATCAATCAGGCATATACCTGCTAGTTTATGTGAATGCCTCCTGGGATCTAGGGAAGTGGGTCAAGATGGAGAGTTTTGTCTGCTATTGGAAGGAAAATTGGACTGGAAATTGGGTAACTGGGGTTCTTAGCTTAACCTAACTATGTGACACCTTAAATAAGTTATTTAACTCCTTTAAGCTACAGTTTCTTCATTTGTATTATGAATATATTGGATGAGAAGAACTCTGTCTAACTCCACGACTATATGATTCTATGACTAGCTTTAATTCGACAAACATTCCAAATCTCACACAGTTTGTATTACATTATAACATACTGCCTCTCCATCATTAGTTAATTTTAATATTTTATTTTTTCAATTACATGTAAAAAATTTTTAGCATTCTTGTTTTTCTAAATTTTGAATCCCGAATTTTCTCCCATTTTTCCTCCTTTCCCTTCCTTCTCACTAAGAAGGCAACCAATTTGATCTAGTTTTATATATATACATCTTTCTTCAAGATTGCAGGGAATGTAATTTGAACCCAGTTACTACTGACTCCAGGGGCGGTGCTTTATTCACTATGCCACCTAGCCTCCCCCCCCCCCCCCAATTCAGTTTTAAACAGAGGACTCTATGTAAGGGACAATGATAAATGATGAATAATGTGCTTAGCACAGGAGATACAAAAAAAAATGAAAACAATCTCTTTTCTCAAGGAGCTTGTGTTTGAATGGGATGGAATAACAACATGCACCTAAATATATCATAAAATATCAGAATTAGAAAGTATGCTAGTAAAAATCAATATAGTATTAATGAAACATAGGGTTTATCATCTTATGGCAGTTATAGAAAAATTATCATCTCCTCACCAAAAAAAGAGTAAAAGGATTGATAGGCATTCTTAGAGCACATGATAAGCAGGTAAAAACCCCTTAGAAATACTTCTGGAATGATCAGACTTAACACTTGCCCTAAGCAATAAGAAATCTTATAATAGGCATATATTATTGGGTTTGTTGAATATAATGGAAGGTGGTTGAGTCTATGAAATGGCTAAAACTTAAGAAAGCATTCAAATGGTCCTCCATGGACCATATTTGCATGAACTGGAGCCAAAGAAACTTCGAGTTTGAGACCCGCTGATTAGTTTGTGAAAAGGTGGGGGGGGAGGGGGGTTGTGTAGGGGCAATTCAGAACCAGGTTATTACTATTAGAAATTATAGAAAGTTCATTCTTACTTGGAAAGACTTACAAGAACCAATGCTGATCAGAATTATAAAGAACTGTTGTGTGTGGGAGTATTGTAAACATTCATTACCTGGTGTCCTCTAGCACCAGAGCCTTTTTTTACTGGTTGATTGTACAGTGCCATGGGAGTGGATCAGGGACTGGGGAGGATAGTAAAGTACTTGTAGTTGGTCTAATAAACAGAGATCTTGGAGATCTGGGAGATCTTGGAAAACTTGGAGAACTTTCCATCCTTGTCTCCCGCCCCTTCAATGTTAGCCTGGATAAGGATAGGCTAGCCAGCAAGAACCTGACACATCCTGAGCAGCTAATCTAACAGGAACTTAACACAGAACCAGGAGAACATTGTATACATTAACAGCAATATTGTGAGATAATCACCTATGATGGATTTAGCTCCTCTCATCAGTTCAGTGATCAAGGACAATTCTAAAAGACTTGTGATGGAAAATGCCATCCACATCCAGAGAAAAAGCTATGGAGTCTAAATGCAGATCAAAGCATATATTTTGACTTTTTTATGATTTTTTTCTTTTTTTTTCTGATTTAGTTTAGTTCTGATTCTTCTTTCACAACATGGCTAATATAGAAATGTGTTTAGCATGATTGTATATTCATAACCTATATCAGATTACTTGTTGTCAAGTGGAAAGGAGAGAGAAGAGAGGGAACTCAAAAGCTTACAAAAAGATGAATGTTGAAAACTATCTTTGCACGATAACAGAAATTACAGAAGACTTATTCTTAAAGACTCTGGATTTGGTGATCAATGTAAATTATACAAAGAAATAGTATCTATTCTGATACTCTATATTGTATGTAGGCAGTAAAAAATTAACTCCTATTGAATATATGCAAGACAAGATCTGATGGCCAGAATTGTACATCACAAGTTCATCATCTTTCTTAGAATGTCAGATGTCATATGGAAATAAAGACTTAAAATATTCTGGAAAACTCAGATGACAAAAATGGACAGAAACTGGACTATTTACCATAGACCCAACACTCGTCCACAGTTGTCTAAATATAAAATATTACGTAAAAATTTGCAAACAACTTTCTTCATTTTTATCATTCAATTGTTTTCAGTCATGTCGGACTCTTCAAGAGCCTGCTTGGTTTTTCTTGGCAAAGATATTGGAGTGCTTTATCATTTCCTTCTCCAGTTCATTTTACAGATGAGGAAAGTGAGGCAAATAGGGTAAAGTAAACAACTAGTTATATCTGAGGCAAATTTGATCAAGGAAGATGAGTCTTACTGATCTAGGCCTGGCTCACTGTTCACTGTACCATTTGCCTGCCCTTTAGATGTCACCGTACCCAAAATATTCACAATTTCCACACTATATGGAGCAAAAACCTTTCAAGAGATAGTGACCTAGCAGAGGGGATTGTGATCACATGATAAAAGGATGAGTATCATCCCTTTCCTCCTGGAATTCTACCAAGGATACTTGCAGTGAGCTGATAGAGAATAACTAAAGAAAGCTTCCTAAAATAATCTCATTCAACTACAAAAAGCAGTTGTGTCATAGTCTGTTGAGTATTAAATATGAAAGAACAATAACAGAACAGCTTTTGAGAGAGAAAGTGATGAATTTAGTTTTAGATGTGTTGCAGTGGAAGAGCCAGTAAGTTCCTAGATTCTAGATGGAGACATCCAGCAGGCAGTTGGAAAGCTGAGAGCTGAACTTAGGAAAGAGATCATACCTGACTTGTGTTCACTGGTGTTCATTGTGTTCACTGGTCTTTTAGTATTGCTTTGTTTTAATCTCCCATACATGAGAAAGGTTCAGAGGTTGCTGGGGTCAGAATGTCTCATATTCTCTTCTCCTTTTTTTAAGTTCCACATTGCGATTTCCCCCATTCCACAGCTAGGATTTCAATAAGATTCAGACAAATCAGCTTTGTATATCATCATTAATAAGCTTCCATTTCACTGGCAATTCCAAGTTTATTTTAACAAGCTATCCCCAGAGCAGTAAGTGGCATGGAATAGTGGAAGGGATGTTGGATTTAGATTCAGAAGCCCTTGGTTCAAATCAAAGGTATATTATTGTTTATCTTTGTCACCTCGTGGTGACCAGAGCCTCTCAAATTGGGCAGGCACAGATGTGTGTGTTGAGAGCTTTATTGTTGTAAGAAGCATCCAAATCCCCAGATCCAATTCAGTATCTGAGAATGTCTGTGGGTGAGTTTTTTGGTTTCAGTTTTCTCATTCGTCAAACTGAAGTGGGACTGGTCTAGATGACTCCTAAAATCTCTTATGGTTTGAAATCTTCAATCTTATGATTTTTAGCTGAACATATAATTTGCCACACATCCTACACTAAAGTTCTAATGTGAACTATCTATCCCTGAAGGTTTCTCCCTATACTACAAACATTAATAATCTGAGCTATTTCTTAAAAGCTTGCATTAATTTTTTTTCTTAACAACTAAATATGTTAATGGAATGCACATCTGTCAACTCAGAAGTCAGAGGTTTGTTTAGTTTCTTTTTTCTTCAGGTTTTTTCCATTCCTTGCCCCCACCCCTTCAGGAAAGATCGCCAACTTTCATAAAAGAATTCAGTTCTGTGCCAGAAGTCTCTCTCTCTCTCTCTCTCTCTCTCTCTCTCTCTCTCTCTCTCTCTCTCTCTCTCTCTCTCTCTCTCTCTCTCGTTGGCTTTCTTGAATGCCAAATCGATTAATGTTGCTCTCAGTACAATTTGATTATTTTAGTTTAGTGTTGCACAATGCCTTGGGGCTCTGAGAGAGAATGCTATACTGTCAATCTATTAAAGGAGAATGTGCTCTATTGAAACTTGGCACCTGAAGTCACATTCTCCAAAGTGATGACTAAGCTAGAAGTAGAAAGTCTCCAGGGGCCCCTTGTGCATAGGAAAGACTCTACTGCTGTGGGCAAAAAAAAAGTAGAACCACCTCTGTCTACAATTGTTCCCTCAGATGCAAGTCCTAGATTTCATAGAGTAGATTGGTTCTACCTTATTAGCTTCTAATCTAGAGTTTTAAAGGAATTCAGAGGAGTCTGTATAACTACAGACCAGTCTATCACCTGGCATTCTACAAGGCCACCATGTCCATTCCTTGTGCCTTCCGTCCTTGCTACACATGCAAGTATTCTTGGTAGAGAACCCACAAACTCATGAAGTTTTAGAGTTGGAGGGATCTTAGAGATCTTAGACCCCTGGTGGAATGGCTCTTGTGCTTTTTCATTTTCCCAATTAGAGCAATTCAATTCAACAAATTCTTCTATGCCAGGTAACATGCTAGGCTCCAGGGTTGCAAAGACAAGAATGCAAAAAATGATTTCTACCCTTAAGGAATTTATATTTTCTCAAGGGAAATGAAAGGTATTCAGTCTCTTTAGAAGGTTGCACTTGACTTGATATGGAGGTGAGAAGGCATTCCTGCAGGAGAAAAATAAAACGTCTCATTCTACTCATCTCACTAAAAAGCCTCTTGGAATTATACCAGCTCCCTTACAATTGTTATTCCTTATATAGCATGGTCTCTTTCTATATTCTGCCATATTTCACTTCAGGCTTAGAGGAAGAAGAATCTCTTTTTACCTCCAAAGTTAATTCTTTCTCCCATATTCTGAACCTTGACACCCATTCTAGGATTTTGATCTCCTCATAATTTTCTTCTTCATTATCAGGCCAAATCTCTCCCTTTCCATGTGCACATTCTTTTCCACCTTCATATACTCACAGGTATTACTATTTTTTGAAAACAAATTTATGCCCTGCTATTCCTTCCTTCTTTTCATGATGTGATAATCTTTCTGAAATTCCATTTTAATCTTTACTTCCCTGCTCAAGAACATTTAGTTGCTCCTTATTGTTTCTAGTATCATGTTCAAGCTGCTCTGTTAACTTTTTTTTTTCAATTAACTAGTCAAGTCTGATTGTTCATGAACCCATTTAGGGTTTTCTTGGCAGAGATATTGGAGTAGTTTGTCATTTCTTTCTCCCCCCTAATTTTACAATTGAACTGTTAAGTGACTTGCTCAGGGTCACACAGTGAGTGTCTGAGGCTGAATTTGACTCAAGGACTTGAGTTTTGTTTTTTAAACTGAAATTTTCTTTTATTTTTACAAATACATGATATAAAAGTTTTTTTTAGCATTCATCCACATGTGTACTTCTAAGATACACAATTATCATCCACCCTCCCTTTTCACCCTCCTCCCCAGTTTAACATGTTTACATATTAGTAATTTTCTATATGCAGAATTAGGACTAAGGGAAAAGAAAGAAAACCATGGGAGAGGAAGGAAAAACATAAAGAGACATTTTAAAAAAAGTTAATGTAGAGTTCATTCAGATTCTGTAGGGTTTTTTGTTTTTTGTTTTTTTTCCTGTCTGGATGTGGATGGTGTTGTCTTTAACAGGTCTCTCAGCAATGATCCATCAAAGTTGGTCAACTCACAATAGTGTTGTTCACGTTCAATGTTCTCATGGTTCTGCTCTCTTCACTCAACCATCAGTTCCTGTAATTCTTTCCATGTTTCTCTAGAGAAGTTCTGTCTACCTGCCTAGCTAGATTTGATTGATTCAGTCTTATTTCTAGTTACCCACCAAAGTGTAGTTTGCTCTAGTCAAGCTAGTTTTTACTATCTGCCTTCCAATATGCCATTCTTATCTTCTTACTTATAATTCCAATTCTTGGGTTACCAAGAGGATCAACATAATTATTTATAAAATACTTAGTGCTGAGCAGGATAGGCTGAGCTTGGAGCCAGGAAGTCTCAAGTTCAAATCCAGCCTCAGACACTTAGTAGCTGTGTGACCTTAAATAAGTCACTCAACCCTGTTGGCCATAGTTTTCTTATCTGTCAAATGAGCTGGAGAAGGGTGCAGCTCTGTGGTGCAGTGGATAAAGCATGGGTCCCAGAGTTAGGAGGCCCTGAGTTCAAATCCGGTCTTAGATACTTAATAATTACCTAGCTGTGTGACCTTGGGCAAATCACTTATCCCCTTTGCCTTGCAAAAACCAAATAAAATAAAAAACAAATGAGCTGGAGAAAGAAATGGCAAACCACTCCAATATCTTTGTCAATAAAACCCCAGAATGGTTCATCAAAAGTCAGTCAGGGTTGAACAACAACACAGTGCCCTGTAAATAGTTGTTGTTTGTCCTACATTCTAGAATCTAAACCATGACATCATGGAGTTGATGTCATGACATGCAAAGTACATTGGATTTATGTGGGGGTGCTGTGCAAAATCACCAGCCTCACTTTTTACTCAGGAGCCATCTGAGTTCAGATATGAATCAGGATGACTGGAAATAACCCTGGATGCAGTGGGAGACCTTGGCCTTTTAAAGCTAAAGTCCTTCCTAGGTCAAGTTTGACTGAGGCCATGCCTATTCAGGCCTATTCAGTCTTTAAGGCTAGGTTAGAAAGGGAGGAGGCGAAGCGATCCAGAATGATCACTTTTTCTTAGTCAAAACAACCAAATAAATAAATAAACTGGGAGGGTAAGACCCTCAGGATTTCTCACTGATTAAAGCCCTAAACCTAGTACTGAAGTAAGTAATAGCTTCTGTAAGCAACAGAAATCAGGCAGGGAGAAGACCCTTAGGGTTTTTGGTCAAAACAGCAAGGATTGCTATTTACATTCACTCTGAGTCCTTCCAGACTCAAACCGTGACCAAGTGTGATTAGCCTGAGACCCATTGAGACAATCAAGAAGAGCCAGAGAGATTTGAGGCACCTGATATATTGTAGGTGCTTAATAAATGCTTATTACATTTTGCTTATTTTATTATTTTCCCCTACCTCACTCCAGAATTCCCTTTTTTCTCCCCTTTATTTAAATCACACTAACCCTTCAAGACATAATTAAAATTTTTTGTTCTGTTCTTTGTTCTTTATTCTGAAGTCTTTTCCAATAACTTCAGCCCACAGTAATCTTTTCCTTGTGTGAACTCCCATTGCTTTTGAAGCCAGTACCAACAAGAATGAGACTCATCATAGGCTTCCTTCTTGTGTCTTCCCAATTACACTGTAAGTTTCTTTTTTCTTTTTTTTTTCTTTTTGTAAGTTTCTTAAAGCTAGAGGCCATGTCTTCTTTTCATTCTGCACAAAGGCTAGCACAGAGTTCCCTGAGTGGTAAGTGCTCAATAACTAATGCTTGATGGATTGGTTAGGAGGTGAATTCCTTGAATACATAATCAAACCTGAATTCTACAGGGGCAATAGGTGGTTGCAAAACTTCTAGAGGAGAGGCAGCTGTGGGATATTAAATAGAAGGTCAAAGTCAGGAGGACAAAGTTTCAACTTCATATTCAGAATATCTGACTATGTGCAAGTCATTTAGTTTCTAACATCCTAGGTAACTCCCTAAGACTTTGGGTTACAAACATGACTGATATGTATCAGTGGAAGGAGTTTCCACATTGTTGAAATAATCAATCTGGACTGATTTCTTTTCCCTCATGTAAACTCTCTAACATTTTTTTAATGGATAAATAAGCATGTGGATAAGGAAGATTCATTGGGTATGATTTATTTTAACTTTGCAAAATGATGAATTTTTGTCATAAAGATTATTTTACAATAAAATGAGTCGCCATGGACTATGAGAAATGATTTACCAGATTAAATGATTGGAGACTGCTTATGCCACTTCTTAGAGTCATGATTTGTTAGTCACAAATATTTACCTTTCTGCTTGTTAAATATATGGTCATTTAACTGGATAGTAAGTGATTCCAATAATCAATACATGAACCAGTCTTCTTTACTCAAGTTTAGAAATGACTTAGAGAATGAATAGGGATGCCCCAATGAAATTCACAGTAATGAGAGATGATTCTAATTATCTATATTGCGACAACAAACGATGAAAAAATATGCTCTTCACTTCCAAAACTATGACATGCAGACATCAAATTTGTCTATTCATATGCATAGATTAGACAAATGCTACATGTAGATAATGGATCAGGGCCATTACTTATGTGTAAGAGAAAATCAATCTTGATCACATTTATTAATTTTATTGTGCTTTCAATATTTCCAAATTGCCCATTGCCTCAAAAAGGTCATCTCAGGAGCAGTAATATTTTTCTAGTGATGTGATGGCTGTAAATAATGCAATGCAACAATCTTGACGGTATTAATTTTATAAATTGCCCAGTGGGCAATAGAATAACATGTAGGCATAAGTAAGTCATCACATATTATTAATAATAACTTGCTTAGGTTAAAAGATATTAAAAAGGGATTATTCTTTAATATTTATGACAAGAAAAAATAAAACAATATTAATAGTACTGATACTATCAAGATATTTTTGAGAACAAGGGAATATCTCTAATGCATTTGATATCCTTTGCTGCCCATCTATAAAGCTAACTAATGTTTGTCACTTGGTTTTTTAAATTTATTTTATTTTTAACTTATGAACTAAATCAATGTAATTATAACACAGTACATAAAAAAAACATGCATAGCTTGCTATTCCTTTCAAATGTACAAGATTATCATTTACATTTCTTTTTTTCTTCCCTGTCCTAATGTCCCCCATAAGTATAATGTATAGATAGTTTTTGTAAAGGTACCATGATCTGTTGAGAGAAAAAAGTATATTACTTTCTATTTTCATTCAATTTTATCCAGATATCTATCATATCTAGCTTATCTAAAATTCTATTTGTTGCTGATGAGATTTGGGGTAACCAAATAGAGTTTGAGGGTTACTGAAAAATAAAGGAATTCTTATACTCCCTGGGATTTTAAAACTGCTCAAGATTAATAATAAATTATTGTGAAGTGTACAGGTTAAAACTCCTAGAAAAGCAGTAAGCATTTTGAGAACAGTCCGGGTGAAGTTTGAGAGAGAGAGAGAGAGAGAAAGAGAAAGAGAGAAAGAGAGAGAGAGAGAGAGAGAGAGAGAGAGAGAGAGAGAGAGAGAGAGAGAGAGAGAGAGACAGAGACAGAGACAGAGAGACAGAGAGAGAGAGAGAGAAGATAGTGACTAGCACATAGTGGGTTCTTAAAAAATGTTGATTGATTAATTGATTTTGTTAATAGAAGTCAGGTCAAGCCTTTGAATGGATATTACATGCATTTATTGTTTATTGCACATTATAGACACTAATGCAAACTCTTTTTTTTCATGAGACTCCCCAGTGGTCAAAATGTTTGTGAGTTTTGAAGTAAGTTGAAAACTCTTGTAACCTCTTTGCTCTCTCTTAAAAGTTCAATATTTTTTTGTTTGTTTTTGTTGCCTATAAGATTTCTAAGTTATGAGCCCAAGAAGCCTCACTGTGCAGTGCTTACCCTCTCCCCACTTTAAGATAATAGGAACTTCTTCCAAAACTACTTTAAGATTTTTGCATGAACCTGGTCAAGCTGCCCACCCAAAGATAATAGCCACCTACCTATAGGGTCAAGTTCAAGGTTGCCACATTCATCATAAAGGTTGGGCAACTTGAAATGACTAATGATGAGCTTAGCCAATTCTATGTTGGTCAGTCAGTCCTCCTTCCCAAAGTTCAAGGTCTAGATTAGCTATAAAACTTTTCTGATTTCATATCAGAGTGGTGATTCAGTGATGAATGGCTGAAGAATCCAGTCTCAAAATGCTTCTACTTGCTCTTAATGGACTTGGGAGTTCAATAACAGGGTACAGATCTGAAGATCCAGGACAGCCCCAGGAAGAGCACTGGAGGTAGTTAGACTTTGGCATTTTTTCTCACCATCTCAGAATTGGTTGATTTGGCTATATTCTTCAATGACCTCCTTTTGGATGAATGAACTTTGTGTCACTAATCAATCATCATTTATTAAGTGCCTAATATGTGCTAGATATGACTAAGATAGATAGTTTTTGTCCTAAAGAGCTTACAATCTATGCCCATCTTTAAGTCGAGGTCCTGGAGCCCATGGTCCTGCCCTTCAGTCACAGGGTCCAAGCAGATGGGCAGAGACGGGCAGAAATATTCATGAGATGTCAGTACCATGCAATTTTAATCTACATCACAATGAGATTTTTCAGAGAAAAGGAGGTATGATGAAGAGGTCCAGAGATGCCCCCAAACAGTGTAACTGGTCTCTCAGTGGAGAGAGGATGACTCAGATAATCATCTGATTCAGAAATGAGAGCCTGATCATCTCACTACTTCCAAGTAGTTTGACCCCTGCCAATTTATCATCTAGGACAGATTTTAATTTTTGTGTTTTTGTTGTTAAATGTTTACCAATGTGATTTTCCCAAAGATACACTGAGAACATCTAGTATAGTAATGGAAAATTTTTTATCTTTCCTCTGTTTTTTTTTTTAACCACACTTCCATTTTGTTTCTTTCACTCAACAAAATCACATTCATTTACTAGGTGCATACTTACTATGTGTGGTCAGACAACTGAGGATGCAAAGAAAAGCAAAGTAAAGCAAAATCCCAAATCAAGCTGCAGGAAAATTACAGAAACAAAGTGATGAAAGGTATAATTGTAAAGTATAAGGGGACAGGACATTAAGGTGAACCTGAAGGGACGTTTGAAACTTGCAACAAAATTGATCTTTGGTTTAAATCTGTTACTGGCACTGAAGAAATAATGGGGAACCAGTTCTTTTGACAAACTGAAAAAAAGAATAAAACCATAATCCTGTGCTATAAAGAAGTGGTTCTCAAACTTTTTGCTCACAAATGCCAGTAAATTATCATTGAGTATGTATCACCATCTTTGAGTATGTATTCATTTGTAATTTACTGGCAATAACAAATAAAAGTTTAGACACTATTTCTCTGAACACAAATGTCAATCACTTACAAATTCAACATAGTAGATTGTTGGCTTCAATCCAGGACAGGGGATAGATGATTAATTACATGCTAAACATGAATCATACATGCAGCACTGTGGTTAAAGATATAAAAACATTGGGATAAATGTATAAACTCATGTATATCCTCTCATTATGCTAGCAGTGGTCAGACCCTCCACAAAGTAGTCCCATGTTCAGTTAAAGATTAAGTTGGAAAATGGGAAATTAGGACATGTACAAAGAATTATCCCTTTATAAATGGGGTGCAAAGTGGAACTATTAAGGTAATTTAAAGTTAACCTGGAGAAAAATAGACATGAATGGGAGTTTACTTGTAGTAAATCATAAATAAGGCAGATGAATGTTTGTTAGACAGAACATATAAACAGTAGCTCTTTGCTTCCATTTAGGAGAACAAGAAGAAAAGACTTGAATCTCTAGTATGAAGTCAAGTTATTTATATTAAGTGAGGAATGGAGAGATAAGAAACTGGCCAGTGATGACCTAGATTTTAGAGCATGTACAAGATGTCATCATATCAACTTATGTTGTGTGTGATGGAGATTTCCTTCCTTTTTCCATACTGGTATCTAAACAGGCATTCTTTGTTTCTTGCAGACTTATTTTGTGGTGTCAAAAGTTCTTTTAATTGACCTCCGAGCTGGAGCTTAATATGCATATAAAAGGCTTAAAAAGACACTTAGTTTAAGGGATAGTACATACAAGCATTTACCAAATGTCTGTTGACTTGAAATCTGTCACTCTTCCTTTGCAGCTTTTGAGTGAGGGAGAGAAGTACTGCAAACTCTGGGTGTGGGAGAGGTAATGGCCACCTTACCTTATCACCCTACCCAGTCACCCTGTGGCTGTGGATGCATAATGTCTCTGCCTCTATTGGGTTTATTTTTTCCTCATCTTAAGTGAATGAGGTACCAAGTTAGACACTATCCATTTTAAAAGACTGAAAGAACTCCACTAGAACTCCAGAAAACCAGAGTCTATATCTGGCAGCTGTAGAAGGCCTGAGGAACAATCAGTTGACTCAATCCAGCAAAAAAAAAAAAAATTAAGGCAGTCAAGACTCTGATCTGATAGCAAGATTTTAAATAGCTACCCTCCAAGGTAATAGTTATATGACACCCTGAAGGGAACTTGGCAGATAGTGGAAGGGATTGGGAGGGGGCTGCAGATGGCTTCTGGTCAACTCTCCTCAGGTTCTGAGGTGGTATAGGAGAGTGGGATTCTAATTTCAGAAGTGACTGTATTTCAATTTTTGTCAAGCCTTCTTAATAAATACCCTTGTAAAAACTAATTGATATTAATTTGTTAAATGGTATTAAGGAGATGTTAACTTAACATTAATATTATGACACACAGATGGGGGCTTATGAACAATAGTATTAGGAATCTCTCGCCCTACCCCATCCCCAACCTGACAACCCAACATGCTAGTCCTACTGTGAGTTGGAGAGTGGATTCAGATCATATATGCTATATAAGTATTTAAGGAAATTTTCTCTACTGAAATCTTATTTCGAAATGGCGTGATAATAGGTTCTTGGTTCTTCTTCTTTGCTATTGAAGAAGACCAAAATGATATCACTATGTTTGAGACAAATTACAGTATATCCAATTTTGGTTTAAACCTATGTTAACAGAAGACAGTTCTGATCAATCTTTCCGGGATCAAAAGACTACATGAACCAGCTTCACCAAATGCGTGTCTATCTTTCCAGAACCAGACTACCTAAATTCCAAAGCTAATCTGAATTAATTATTTCTGACCAAAATAACTTATGAAGACATATACTCAGGCAAATGATGTAGCAGGTAGAAGTCTGTACATGAAGTCAAGAAGATCTGAGTTCAAATGTCACCCCAGAATTTATTTATTAGTTATGTGACCCTGGGTACCTTACTACTTCCATCTATAAAATGGGGACAATAACTCCTACCTCTTACAGTTGCTATGATGATCAAATATTTGCAAATAGGAGATAGTATTTAAGGTTCTGTAAACCTTAGAGGGCTACATAAATGCTAGTTATTATTATTTTGTTTAAAATTTTTGAGTTGATGCTCATTAATGATATTAGTTTCTATTTTTCTTTCTGGGTTTTGCATTTCCCTGTTTTTTTAGGTATTGGGATTCTGACAGATTGCTTTATTTCTCAATTTTTGATAATAATTTGTAAAGTATGGGTACTAATTGTTTGATAGATTTTCTTGTAAATTCATCAGTAGTAGGTTTTTTTCCTCTTTGATAGTTCCTTTTGATCTAGATCTATCTTCCTTTTCTGAGACTGGGTTATTTAAGATCTCTATCTGGTCTTTGGATAGTTTGAGTATTTTATATTTTTGAATAAATTTCTCTTTCTTTTGTGTTCAGTTAGCATATAACTGTACTAATTCAGATTATTTTCTGTTTGAATTATTCTTTTTTATTCTGCCTTTTCTGTGATTTCACCTTGCTCATTTGCTATTTTTGTTGATTTGGTTTTCTGTCTCTTTAATCAGATTAGTTAAGGGTTTTAGTTTCTATTTCCCATAGATTCTTTGTTTTCAATTTATCTACTTCCTCTCTAATTTCTAATATTTTTGTGTTTGTTTTAGGTTTGTTTATTTTCAAAAATGAACATTCTGTTCATTAATCCTCTTTTTCTATTTTGTTAATGCATGTTTGTAAGGACATGGTTTTTCTCCTGAGTACTGCTTTAGCAGTAAAAAAATTTGGTATGTTATTTTAACATTATCATCTTTTACTTAAGTATTAATCATATGTATGGTTCATTCTTTGACTTCATCATTTAAGATTTAATTTTTTAATTTTTGTTTTTGCAGGGCAGTGGGATTAAGCGACTTGTTCAAGGTTACACAGCTAGGCAATTATTATAAATCAAATTATGATTTGAACTCAGGTCCTCATGACTCCAGGGCCAGTGTCATCTAGCTGCCCCAGGATTTAATTTTTAAATCTCTATTTGGATCTACAGCTTTTATTCATGGTCTCTGAACCAACTTCTATTTTTATTGTATTATATTCTGTAAAAGATACATTAACTATTTCTGCCTTTTTACAATTGTTCACAATATCTCTGTGTCCCAATACAAGGTAAATTTTTGTGCCATCTGTAAATTCTTTTGCTGTCTCATTTAGAAGATGCCATTTGTCTTTTAACTAGTTTAACTAGTTTCTCCAGCAATTTGTTCAGTTCTATATTTTCCTTTTTGTATACTTTTCCTTTAATCTTTTTGTTTTGTTTTGTTTTAGTTTTTTAAGGTAGTGAGGTTAAGTGACTTGCCCAAGTTCATACAGCTAGGTAATTAAGTGTCTGAGGTCAAATTTTGAACTCAGGTCCTACTGACTCCAAGGCCATGCTCTATCTATTGCACCACCTAGCTGCCCCATTTTTCTGTTATACTTATCCAAAACTTTGTCTCCTGTCAATATTGCATTACTGTTGATGTCTTCTTTGTGACTTAAATAGGTTTCCTTTATGAATTTGAATGCTAAGGTATTTGAAGTATATAAACCTTTTACTGATATCAGTTGTCTATGGTGTCTTTCACCAGTCTAATTTCCTTTTTAAATTTTTTTGTTTTTTGTTTTTAGAATACTTGTTCTTGCTTTGCCAGATAGCATGATTGTAACTACTGTTTCTTTTTTCTTCCCCCCCGCCATTTGTTTTTTGTATGAAACAGATTATAGGATTTTTTTTTAATTCACACTATCACTTTTTTGTTTTATTGAATAGTTTAATCCATTCACATTCAAAATTATGAGTTAGGCTTATGTTTTCCTCCATTAGTCTCTAAAATTGTTTTGTCATGATTTTTCTCTCTTTTACTATGAACATGATTTTATATTCCTTCAATTGTTTTTATTTTAATCATTTTTTAAGTTGCCCTTTTCCTTACCCCCTCATCCCCTCCTTATATTTGTTAACCCTTTTCCTCTGGGATTTTATTAATTCCTTTATGATTAGTTAATGTCATTGTAGTTAGATGGCCAGACCTGGAGTCAGAAGGACCTGAGTTTAAATTTGGTCTCACTTGCTTATTAGCTGTGTAACTCTAGGCAAATTCCTTAACCCTATTTGCCCCAGTTTCTTCATCTGTAAAATGAACTGGATAAAGAAATAGCAAATCTCTCCAGTATCTGTCAAGAAACCCCCAGATGGATCACAAAGAATGGGCCATCACTAGAAATGACTGAAATAATGTTCCTCTAATTTTTCTGTCTTGATTGAGAAGATTTTTTCCTTCCCCTTACTCCCTTCAACCAGTCTTATTCATTTATAATTTTTCATTTTGTTATGCTCCTTTCCAAAAAAGATTTCTCTTCCTCTTTTCATTACTTATCCTCCTTGTTTTCCTTACACCTTTATTTTCTGTTTCATGATCCTTATAATGATGTTATTTCTCTTTTCTTTGTATTCCTCATGTAATCAAAGCTTCCAAAATATCATCCTAAACTCTTCATTCTAGAAATTTTCTGCTACTGATTTGTAGAGCCTTTTCTCCTTTTCCACTGTGTCCCACTCTAAAAATAATAATAATAATAATAACAATTATTATAGGTGTCCAAAAGGACATCAAACAAAGGGCATCAAATAGGACCTCTCCTCCACTGTATTCCTGAGTGAGCCAACAATCATCACTAGCCTCCTCTGGTTCTCCTCTTTCCCCTCCTTACACATTTTCCTCAAAATCTCCTCTGTAGGCTTATTTTCTACCACTACTTCAGGTCTTGTTGCCCCTAGAGATTCTATCTCCCCCACTCTCAATGAGTAGGTTTTCCAAGCATCAAACCCTCCTAGTGTGAAGTCTTCATCTCCCCTCTAAGATCATATCTTTTCACCCATAGCAGCATTTTTCAGTGGAGCCCTCTCCACCAACCAAGTAAGGCCTCTCTTTTTTTCTCCTTTCCCTTCTAAATCCTTCCCTCACCCACTTCCCTATAGGCTCTTCTCTTTGAGACCCAACATTGGGGTCTCTCCCTACCATTGCTACCTCTTGATTTGACACTGCCACATTACACACTCTGCTCCATCTCCCTGCTTCTCTCTTTGCCCCCTTTCATGAATTCTACCATATAATGTGGTTTCACAAAAGAAACTCCAAAAGCTCATTGATTCACCTGTACACAAGATGTCACCAGGTTCTGTTTATAATGTCCATTGTCCACCTCTTCACTATTACCATCACATTTCTACTTTTACCTTTGTCTTCTTATGCACATTTGGAAGTCACTCTGTTGCCCTTGCCTGCTGCATTTATTCATTCCTGTATTTCTAATGTATGGAAGCAAACAATCTCTTCAGTTCTGGTTTTCTTTCTAAAAATGTTTCAAGTATTACTTCATAATTTAATGTCTATTTCTTTTTCATGCATGTTTAAGTTCAAATTTGCAGGGTAGGTCCTGCATCCTGAGCACTCCATTGCTCTTGTCCCTCCTACATTTTCTGGTGGAAACAGAATAGTCTTTTTGTTGTCCAAATTTTCTTTCATTTGTATTTGAGCTTTACTACTATTATTGTTATCACTGTTATTATTATTATTAGCATGTGAGGGCAGAACAAAGATTTTTAAGGTGTTGCTGGAGAGACCCCCACACCACAAGAAATAAAAGATCTTTTGAAGAGATCAAGATGAAAAGTTCAATTAAAATAAGGATTTTTTGGTACTGGAATGGATTATAGGCAGCCTCAAATTTTCTCCAGGGAATTTTTTATAACAAGATATTCATTAACCAGTGGTTAATGCCCAGATGACCATGTCAGTTTCCAGTCCATTTTTCTGAGTCTGTGCAAAAAAGGGAAGAAATCCAATATGACCCAGAGGAAGAGCACTGGCTTTTGAATCAGAGGACTTGAGTTTGAATTCCAGCTCTGACACTAGTTTTCTTTTGAAATAAAGTCATGTCAAAATACTTTGTGATCTCACTGGTCCTCACCTTTTTCATCTATAAAAGAAGAGAGTTTGAATGGGTGGTTTCTTTTGGCTCTAAGTCTATGAACCTAAAGTAACCTAAGATGGGAAAGAAACAAAATCTTAATAACTGGCAAGAATGGAAATAGAAAAGTCATCTTCTTGTTTTAGATTTTTGAATAACAAAGCATCAGCCATATGGTGACACAGTGGATATTCTGGTCCTGGAGTTGGGAAGACCATGTTCAAATCCAACCCCAGAGACTTACTTACCTATCTTATATGATCCTGGATAAGTCACTTAACTTTTGCCTCAGTTTCCTCAACTGTAAATTGAAAACATAATATATTTGCATCCTAGGGTTGTTTTGAGTATCAAATGAGGCAATATTTGCAAAGCAATTAGCATAGCATAATGCCCTGGACCTACTACATGGTAGATTCCTGTTTATTTCCTTCCTTGTGGTCAGCAAGGCTTAGATTCATGTACTAATTGACTGTCTCTCTAGATACATGACCTTTCATTTGTTCAGGTTATATATTGAAGAACATGTGCCAATTTGCTTTGTTAGAGGGAATGTTCTCACTAGGAATTCCTATTATCAATGAAACTACATGCACCAACTGAAGTCCTCCTAATCGCACCCATCTTCAAAAAACTAAAAAAGTATACGGGAAAGGCAAAAAAGTGAGTCAATGAATTCAAGGTTGTATAATATAGAGATAAGAGGTCTTCATTTTTTGAAGTATATAAATAACTTATTAAAGCAAAGTTGCTGCTTAAGGATAATTTATCAATAATATTTATTAGCACAATAAATTCCTTGATGCCTCCAAATCCTTAGCATCAAAAGGATATGAGGTATCACTTAAAAATAAGTATATGTATTTTATATTTATTTCTTACTTTTATGGATACTTCTGCTTTATTTGGGAGAACTTTTTTTAGTTTTTTTTTTTTTTTTTTTGCAAGTCAGTGGGGTTAAGTGGCTTAACCCACAGCTAGGTAATTATTAAGTGTCTGAGACCAGATTTGAACTCAGGTACTACTGACTTCAGGGCTGGTGCTCTATCCACTGTACCACCTAGCCACCCCTGGAGAACTTTTTTTGAAATACGAAAAATTCCAGGTAAATTTAGTTAGTTTGAATTCATGTAAAATATCTTATAGGGGCCCACTATGGGGCCCTATATCACACTTCTCTGTGATTATTTAGTCATTAGTCATATGGAAAGTGTTGGTCTCACAGCAGGATCTGGAAAATTTGTGTTGAAAAAGTAAATTATACTTTGATGACAATTTTAGCTCTTTGGAAACTAAATAAAAAAATTAATTGACTGGGCTCTGCATTCTGAGGAAAAAGAGCTTTTTTTTTAAGCTAGGGAAGTTATGATGTGAGATATAATGGGAAAATACTGGAAAATTTGACCATTTTAATGACATTCCTTGATTCTAACCCAATGAAAGTAGTGAGGGATCAGTGACTTCAAATTCAATTTGATTTTTCAGCTCACAAATATTATTTGCCTACCATATGCCCAATATTACTTTAGGTACCCTGAAATGCTAAGACAAAAATTAGACAATCCCCTCCTCCTCACAAGTATGTTACATTCTACAGGAGGTTCCAACATAAAATTTCTGACCCCTTCACCAACTTCTGATTTTCAAAATCTGAGTACTTATAGGCACTATTTTGGGGGTGGTCTTTTATCTTTATGTATGATTTCTGGATTGAAAATAAAAGTATAAAATGAAAGGCAGATAGATAACTCAGAGAAACAGAATTCTAACCCTGCATTTCTTATTTGATTACCCTCCTTAGGACTTTATCATGCCTCTACTCCTGGGTTCTCTTCCCACCCCCCACCCCCTTTTCAGTTTTCTTTTGTGTGCTACCTTCTCTTATTAGATTAGAAGTTCAATGAGGACAAGGACTTTTTTTTTGTATCCCTAATACTTGACACAATACTAGTGGGCTGGTAGGTTACTAGAAGACCACACTTGAATAGAGACAAGCCTATAATATCTGACTGTAATCATAGATCCCAGGATCATAGAAACTGGAGTTTTAATCTATTTATGTCATTTTATTTACTGTTTAGGGCTGGAAAGTTGTTACTGTGAAAAACAAATTCAAAAAATGCAATATTACAGATAATGATAATTTGTGGTTTTCTAAGTCATTATGTCTTCAGGACATATATGATGAGATGCTCCTGTTGTTGTTTAGTCATGTCTGAGTCTTCATGTCTCCTTTGGGGTTTTCTTGGCAAAAATACTGGAATGGTTTGCCAGTTCCTTCACAAGATAATTTTATAGATGAGGAAACTAAGGCAAACAAGGTCAAGTGATTTTCCCCAGGGTCATAAAACAAGTATCTGTGACCAGATTTGGACTCAGGTCTTCTTGAGCTCTATCTGCTGATCTACTTACCCCATGAAGTAGGTAATTACTTATTCCCCCCTTCTCCATTTTAGATAGGGAATTGAGAGTTAATAATGTATCTGTGTAAGCCAATATGTGTCAGAGGCAGAATTTGAACCCAGGGTCATACAAATAGTGTAAGATTTGAACTCTGATCCTTCTTACTCCAGGACATCTCCCTCTACCACCCTAATCATATTTTAATCTTATCAGGTAGGAGATGGAAGTTTTGCTGACAATCTATCACTTTACCCCAGAATCATTTGCAAGAGAAGTCATATTACTATCATTCAATTAACAATCAAAAATATAAAATACCAGAATATTCAAGACAGGCTTCAGTGTCTTCATTTTAAAGATGGGGAAGCTGAGGCCAGAAAGGTAAAGGAACTTTACTAAATATAACACTAATACAATAATAATAATGTTTGGGGCGGCTAGGTGGAGCAGTGGATAGAGTATGGGCTCTGGAGTCAGGAGGACATGAGTTCAAATTTGGCCTCAGACACTTAATAATTACATAGCTGTGTGGCCTTGGGCAAGCCACTTAACCCCATTACCTTGCAAAAAAAAAAAACCTTAAAAAAAACCAAACCTAAAAAAAATGTTTGTCCTTCATTCTCGAAGAAGACCACAACTTCAGGGTGATGATGCCATGACAAGCACATTGAGTGAGGGGTGCTGTGTTAAGTCACCAGCCTCACTTTTTCCTCCAGAGTCATATGGGTCCAGAGGTCAGATATTGATTGGGAGGACTGGAGATGACCCTGAATGTGAGGCAATCAGGGTTAAGTGACTTGCCATGTCAGACTGGATTGAATTCCCATCTTCCTGACTCCCAGTCAGTGCTCTATCTAATATATAACATAAATATATCACTATATATATAATATATATATACATATATATATAATATATACATGTTTTATATATATTCACAAATATATGCTAAATATAACACTAATGCAAAATAAAATACTGATCTTAATTGTATAATCTAACAGGGATGATAAGAACTTTTACATACAATGATAGTGGAAGACAGTGCTAATGATAATATAAGTGTTAATGGGAACTGAACACCCAGGACAGGCAATCTGATTCCCAGAGTTTGTCCTGTGTTCTACCTTAAGGCTGGGCAACCTTTCTTGTTGAAATGAGGTTTGTGCTCCTGGGACAGCCTTCCTCAGCAGAAGCCAACCATTGATTCCCCAGTCTCCAAGCTGTTGTTTTCTGCAGGATAGAGGATTAGCATTTCTACACATTGGCTTTTTGCTGTAGAAGTGAATTTACCACAGAAGCCTTTTTGGGGGGAACTGAGGCAGTGGGCAGATTTACAAAAGCATTGATTCTAATTCTTTGGGGAAAATAAAAGGTACTTAGCTTTGTGAATCAATATGAAGTGATGAGTGATGTTTGAAAGATTTAAGCTGTCCCCTGAGTCATTTCCCTATTAGACTGTTTCTCTGGAATGGAAATAGAGGCACAGAAATGAAAGGATGTTCTCTGAGTCCTACCCAGAGGGTTGCTGGAACCAGTTCATTTGGCTAGCTAGTGAGAGCTGCTCCTGCTGTGAACAGTTATGCTTCAGAAATCAATAAATACCAAAGATCAAGGCTTACTGTTTTGTTGATTGTCTAAACTTAAGAAAGTGAGAGAAAATGTGAATAATTCAGATTAAATTTAAAAGTGTATTATAAGGATTATACACATACAACCTATATCAGATTACTTGCTTCCATGGAGAGGGAGTGGAAGGAGGAAGGGAGTAAGGTAGAAAATGTAGAATTTAAAATGATGCAAAAGGATGAATGTTGAAAACTATATTTGCATATAACTGAAAAAAAAGTATTTTTTTCTTCCAGTTTATTAAATTTTTACCAGCACACTCCTGATCTTATTGGGGAAGAGAACATATCCACATCCCTATTGGAACTGGGTTCTTTTTTTTTAACCATCTATATGCTATGCTTTGAATGGGAGCCCCCAAAATCTCTCTTCTGCTAAAAATATTTATAATAAGGAGTGTTAGAGGCCATCTAATCCAAACCCCTCATCTTACAGGTGAGAAACAATTTGGGAAAAATGAAGGGCTTTGTTCAAGGTCATATAGATGAGTGATTGGAAAGACAATATTTGAACTCATATCCTCAGACTGTGAGTCAAATTTTTGTTGTACTAGAGTGCTTTTCAGTTAATAATACCTGAAATTCCACCTTTGTATTAAGGTAACAGCTTAACCCTTGCTAAACTGTAAACTGTTGAAATGGATGATCCTGTATCAGCCACAGTGTGAAGCAGTTTAAAATAGCAGAAAGAATATTGCAATGGAGTCAGAGAACCTGAGTTTAACTTTTGACTTTACAACTACCAAGCTTTTACAAACAAGGAAACTGAGGCTCAAGGGGGTTACCCCTTGAGCCTCAGTTTCCTTGTTTGTAAAATGAAAGTGATAACATTTTTCATGTGTTGCTATGGGGATCAAATATAGCAAATATAGGAAAACATATGCTATTTACCATATGCATATAAGGTGGTGCATGGAATAGAGCACCAGCACTGGGGTTATGTTGTGTTCCTTCTGGCTAACTTATCCTTTACTCAGAGGACAGAAAAGGATAGAGGAATAGAGGAGATGATAGAAGAAGAGAGGAGAAGCAAGGAACTGAGAGGAGGGGAGGGGATGAGAAGGGAAAAGAAGAGAAGTGGGAAAAAGTTTTTCTTTACTTCCTGGCCCTAGAGAGGGAGTTTTCCTGTTGTCAACTTAGAAAAGATAAGTCATAAGTAGGGAGGATCTAATCAAACACATTGTGTTTATTTGGAAAGGCCTATTTAGAAAGTTTTAGCATCTTGGTACCTTAGAGTTGAGACAGGATGATTTGATTAGGGAAGGTAACAAGATACAGTAAACAATGAAAGAACTGGGCTTTAGGAATCTAGTCCTTTGTATAAATGTTCTTATAGTTATGAAATGATAAGATTTAGAATGACTTATGAAATCACTGAATGACTGAATAACAGATAGAGGGGGCTTTCATGATCATTTAGACCAATTGTTTGACTTTTTGGTCTCAAATTTTCTTTTACACTCTTAAGAATGATTGAGGACCATCCCTTTGTTTACATGGATTTTTGGCTATAGATATTTGATGTGTTAGACAATAAATACCTAAGTATTATCATGAAGATAGTTTTGCCTTGAAAGTGTCTTGGGAATTTCTAGGGGTTCCTAGACTACCCTTTGAAAATGGATGATCTAATCTAATTACCCCATTTCCAGATGAAAGCAATCAGGCCTACATTGGCTGTCTCTATCTACAGTTTTTTCCTTCATTTCCAGAGGATAGTGGTCTCTCTGGTTCATGGTCTTCACATGCTTATGACCTATTCAGAATTTGAGAAGGTTAGCCATTAAGCTTTTGAATGTTCTGAATGTTCTCAATGTCAAATTTTCATTTTCTAAGCAGTTTCTGATTTAGCCCTCATATTTGAGACAAATTCAAATCAAACATATTTAACATGGTTCCCTCTCCCCCTTTCGCCGCTGCCCTTTTAGTCATTATTGATGTTCTATCCTGGTTAACAGGATAAATCAAATTTCTCTGGTAAAAATATCTTGTTCCCACATGCTATTTCTTAGGTCTACCTACTCTGGGTCAAATCTTGTTTGACCTAGGTTTGTCCCAGAATTAACAAATTGTGAATTTTTTCTATCCTGAATTATCTGCTCACTCCTTTTATAATGTTGGGTAAGCCACTTCTCCATTGTAAGCCTCAGTTTCCTCATGTGCCTAGGCTTTAGATTCTTATGCTTTGCCAATTCTAATCTCCAGAGCATTTTGTCTAGCATTTTCTCCAATCAAATAACTTCTTAGAAAGTCTAGTCTATCAAATCCTGCCTCATTGACACTTAGTGAAAAACTTCTTTCCCCTCTCCTTCTCTAAGCAATTTAATGCTTGAGAGCTTCAGGGGCCCTTTCCATAAGCTTTTAAGATTCTCAGAGGAGGAACCATTTTACTGAAAGTAAATGAAGTCAAACACACTCACAGATTAACTCTGGTCCCAGATTCTGACTCCAAGTGAATTCTTTGCTTTGTATCCATTTTTCTACTCTTGTAAAAGACCTTGTTCTATCACCTGACCTCTGGGTAGTCTCCCTTTTTTCCCTTCTCACATTAATTTTTACTTTAAACCTGATAAAGACCAAATAAAAGGGGCATTTCCATAATTCATAGAACAGGAGGAAAAAAAGAATTTATGCAAAACTGCAGGACTCTTATTACACACAGCTTACTTTTTTTTGTTTTGGTAGATAATAAATTTAAGGTGTGGCTTTCAAATACATCTTGCTCCTCTGTACTTCTTTTGGACTTTCCTTCTGTTCTCTGATTTTCTATTTTTGACTGAAGGGGCATTGCAGAGAAACAAGATGTCTCAGTGGTGCTTTTACATTCTTCTCTTGCTTTTGCCTTTTGCTATTCTTTTAGGATAAAAAAGAAAAAAAATTCTTGCAGCAAAAGTTCATAGTCAAGCTAAACAAATTCCTGTAAAGATAATCTGTTCTTTTAAAGATGGAAGTAATGGAGGGGATGCCTATCAACTGGGTAATAACTAAACAAGTTTGGATATATGAATATTAGGGAGTACTGTTATTCTATAAGAATCCTTGAATAGTCAGCCTCTAGAGAAGCATGGAATGAATTACAGGATCTGATGCTGAGTGAAGGGAGCAGAACCAGAGAATATTCTACACATTAACAATATTGTGAGTTGATCAACTGTGATGGACGCAGCTCCTCACAGCAGTTCAGAAAGCTAGGATCCCAGGAAGACTGGTCAGGGACAATACCATTCACATCCAGATGGAAAAAAAACAAAAACAAAACATGACAGAATCTGAATGGATATTATGTTCACTTTTTAAAAACTTCTTTGATGTTTTCCCTTCCTATTTCATGGTTTTCTTTCTTTTCCTTTAGTACTAATTCCTCCTATACAAAATGACTAATATTTAAATATATTAATCACCATAGGTAAATGTACAGCTTTTACCAGATTGTTGCTGCAGGGAGGGTGGTAGAAAAATGTGTAACTTATAAATATGCAAGTGAATACATTTGAAAATTTTCCAAAGCATGTATTTGGAAAAAACAAGATAAGATGTCAGTTAGAAAGGGCAAAAAAAAAATGGAAGTTACAGAGATATGGCTACTGATAAGTTTCATAATGAAGTTTCATTAAATGGATCACAGTTTCATGATTCTTACAAAAATATGGGATAAAGATTTCTTGGAAATACTAAAGAATATAGTAATTTAAAAAAAATAAGTTTGGACCTGTGATTTCATTAGAATTGTCAACTCTTATCATCCTATGTCCTATCATTCAGATAAGCAACTTGTCTGTAAATTTGTAGAGTTCTAGAGCTGAAAGGAACCCCTTACTCATTTTACAGATGAGAAAGTTGAGACTCAGGGATATTGTTACCTTGTCCAGGGTCTTATGGATAATAAGCATTCCACTTCTTTTTGATTAGTTTATTTTTGACATTCATTAACAATTTTTTTCTGAGTCCCAAATTCTCTCTCTCCCTCCAACACAGGCAATCTGATACCTATTATATATGTGAAGTAATGCAAAATATATTTCTATAATAGTCAAGAGGCAAAAAAAGCAAGAAAAATAAAGTGAAAAACAATATGCTTCAATTTGCATTCTGAGTCTGTCATTTTTCTCTCTGGAGGTAAATAATAAATAGACATACACACATTTTTTTGTGATGATTTCTTTAGAATTGTCATGGATCATTATATTGATCAGAATAACTAAATCTTACACAGCCGATCATTGTACAACATTGCCATTGCTGTGTACAATGTTCTCCTGGTTCTGCTTACTTCACTTTGCATCATTTCAGATAAATCTTTGTAAGTAATGACTTTTTTTGATTGATTTACAGTAATATAGATAATTGATTTTGATTGATTGACAGTAATATAGATAATTGAAGCATTTGTCTGGATTTATGTCCCTGGGGTTATATATTCTGACAATGAATGGGGGAGAAAAGTCCCTCAATTACATGTGAAGGCAAATAACAGCTGCTATCTTTCAGTGTTGTCCTGAATATTTAGCTGCATTTTGGGCATGTAACCAAATTGGCTTACAGGAACCAGCAGAAGCCAGAGAGAGGCCAAGATTTTCTCCCTGTATTTTTTTTAGGGGATGATCATGGAATATTTGTTACAGCTTTCCCCCTCTGCAGTAGACACAATAACCTGGTGGGAATTAACCATGCTCTAAATTGGGTTTTTGGTGTTCCTTTCATTTCTACCACTCTTCCTTGCTCACCTCCTCAGTATCTCCTCATGCTCATTAAAAAACCCTTTCTTGATTTTGTTTGGGCTATTTCCTTGGCTTCATCTGCCTCCTTTCTTTCCCTGTATCACATGCATCCCATCTTTCTAGAAGCACCTTTTATATAAGACATCTTTGAAGAAACCTGTTCTCACTAAGATAGAAACATATCCCACTGGATAGATCCATAACATTTTTTTAATTAAAATTTTTAATCCATAACTTTTGTTATTCCTAACCTCTTCTTCTCAATCCCATATTGACTATAACAAAGATTTTTTTAAAAAGAGTGAGAAAAACTCAAATAGTTCTACAAAGTCAACCAGCACATTAACAAAGTCTGACTTCATATTTAGAAATTCATACCTTTAGTCCCTCACTTTTGCAAAAAAAAGTTTCTTCATATTTCTTCTTTGGAGCTAACCTTAGGTATTATGTTGTTATTGTTTTTTCCATTTTCATGGTTATAGTTATGTATATATTTTTTCCTGTTTTTCCCATCTCTCATACAAGTCTTCCCATGATTCTCTGTATTCTTCATATTCACTGTTTCTTACAGTAACATAATGTTCCATTACATATATATGGCTCAATTTGTTTTGTTAATTCCCTGATCAATGCACATAAACTTGGTTTCCAATTATTTTCTATTATAAAGAATATTTTGGCATATATGTGACCTTCCTTTTTATCATTAACTCACTACCTAGCAGTGAAATCCCTGAGTCACAAGGTGTGAACATTTTTGTACTTTTCTAATATGATATCCCTAACACTTTAATCTCTTATTGTGTCTAACTGTTGTTATGCAGATGAATCTATGAGCTCTGCAGGCATTAATCTTAATTAATATAGTTCTGCTTTAGATAGTAAGTTCACTAATGATCATGGTCTAAGACTAGTAATAGTCTATTGTTTGTACTTTGTTCTCAAAGAGGGCCATGACATCAGGGAGATGATGCTAGGGCTCAGCAAGTCTCACTTTCTCCTCTGGACCCATCTGGCCAGTGGCCAAATATGAATCAGGATGACTGGAGATGGCCCTATCTAGGCAAGGCAATCGGGGTTAAGGGTCACACAGCCAGTAAGGCTCAATCATCTGAGGCTGGGTTGGAACTCAGGTCCTTCCTGATTCCAGCCTGGTGTTCTCTCCACTGTACCATCTTCATTGCTCTTACATTCTTTAAGTATCTGTTATACTCTCTACACATTAAACAAGATTGCTCACAGATCATGTGGGCAACTGCCTTTGTGAAAGGACTTCAGGGTCTGTCTGGAGATATTAAAAATTCCCATAAACTCCACACTTGTGGATTAAAAACTTTGGAGGCCCTTGGTAAAAAGTGGCTACCTTATCTTTGAAAGATAAATCACTAAGCTGCTATCTTTTGAGTAAAATTGGTCGATTAGATTAATTATCTGGACAGTTAGGAAAACAGCTCAGATAAGTTTTGAGGTGTTGATATAGTAGGGTTTGTGGGATGAGGCTGGAAATCTCTATAATAGGAAGCAGAGAGAGGAATGCAGCATACACACACACACACACACACACACACACACACACACACACACACACACACAGACAGACACACATACAGAAGCCGATCATCCAAGAAGCAGAATGAGGACATGTGACAATTTGAGAGAAGGTATAGCACAAACATGTAGGGATACCTGGAAAGGAAAATAAACTTTGCCTACCTTCCTAGGTTTGTTTAGGGATGGTCTTGTTAAGAAAGATTGGTTTATGATGATATGTAAAAATGGCGATGATTTATAGCTAAGCTACTTGGGACAGGGTTGGGTTTTTTGGCTTTGAGGTTTGAATCCCATGTTACTAGTTCTGTGACCCCTGATAACTTACAACCTCTTTCACCTTCAGTTAATCTATCTGTGTAATCTGAATAAAAATTTCTGTAATACCTCACAATACTGCTTTGAAGAACAAATCAGATAATATATGGATACATTTATATGTATGCATGTAGTCTATCTATCTATCTATCATCTATCTAATGTACTTTGTACTTTAAAGCTCTATAAAAATGTCAGTTTTGTTTTGGTTTGGTTTTTGGAGGGGGTTGTGTGAAGGAAAGTTCCAAATATGTGCTTTTATTAGGATGAAGGCATCCCTGTATGTGAGGACATCACTAATCCTATTTAATTCTTCAGAGTCTTCTTCTTGATGCTTGTGAGTGTCACTGAGGTGATATACCTGTGCAAGTTTTATATCCAAATAGAAGTAGCTTATATGAAAGAAAGTAGCTTATATGGCCCTTATATGCTAAAGAAGATAACTCTTACATGTACAGTGTTCACTAGGCTGTTTACCACTGGAGGGAGGGTGAGAAGGGAGAGTGGCAGAAAATTACGTAACTTATAAAATATTCATGTGGATGAATGATGAAAAACTTTCATAATGCAATTAGAAAAATAAAATAAAATATCAATAAGAAAAAAGATTTTTAAAAATAGCTTCCATTAATATGATCATTAACTGATTTATGATTTATAACTTTATTGAATTAACCAGGGTCAAGGAAGGATGAAGTGAAATCATCTATTCAATAAACAGTTATTAATATGTCTCCTATGTGCCAGACACTATTCTAAGCAATAAGAAAGCAAAAAGAGACAAAAGACAATCCTTGCCCTCAAGGAGTGCCCTCCAATGGGGAAGACAACAGGCAAACTAATCTATTCAAAGAATGCCATATACAGGATAAATAGGGAATATTAATAGAATGCTTTGGAATTAAGAGGGGTTGAGGAAGTCCTCCTGGAAGAGGTGGGATTTTAGTTGGGACTTAAAGAAAGCCAGGGAGGTCAACATCACAGATTGACTTGAATTTGTAATCTTTTTGACTCTGATGGCAAGCCTCTACTGAACATCATCATTATTATTATAATAGTCATTGATTAGTAATATTATTTATTACCACTGCCACTATTACGGGATTGTGTATGTGGATTGCAGAGAGTGTGAGTCATCTATTTAAGGGAACCCTTTATAGCATCTTCACCAGAGAAAGAATAGCTTTCCAACTCATTATAGCTACTGAGTCAGTTATTTTGAACATTTCATGACATCATCAGAAAGTAAAATATAGGGTGGCAGAATCAGAGCTTTGTGAATGGTAAATTGATCATTCCAGTGCTCTGGAATGTTTTGTAGCCTCCAGCCACTGAACATGACTATAGGTTAAAACAAATTCAGGGTTTGCTTCTTCTTAAAGGCTTTCATGGCATGAGTATAGGGTTCCTCACACAGATTGAAAGTGCCACACAGTAAATGTCCAGGCTATAAATTTTGCCGGGCTTCCCAGCTGAATGGATGCCTTGAGTGGAGACAGACTGGCTGGAGCTAAAGTCGTTAGAGCTTTGATTTACCTCTTCTCTATTATTCAACCCTATGGAGAGTTTTGAGCAGTGATATCAAGGCATGTTGATTGGCTGCAGTATATAGATGGAGACAAAATGAGCAATATTTAACTTCATCAGGAGGATGAGATCTTGTAATAATATTAGTGCTGATGAAGTCATGGGCATATTCTTGAGATAAGGAATGGAGAAATTCATGTGTGGACGGAATGGTCTTCCCTGTAACCCCCAGCTCACTTTAGATTCTGGGGATTCCTGGAAGCATTCTCAAGAATATATTACTTGGAAAAATTTAGTCTGAGTCACACTTCAGGATAATATGTAAAGTGAATCTGTTATAGAAATGTTTGATTTGAATACCCAGATATAGGATACCCCAGCTGGTGGTTTTTCTTGGTGCTAAAAAGCCTCAAGTGGAGGCTTGCTTGACAAAAAAAACGTGCCATGGGATCCTTTTGCTTTTGCTTTTTTTTTTTTTAATCAGCTACAGATTAGGATGAATTTAACTGAATGCTGCTGAGTGATTTAAATGTAGCTGAGTTGGCCATGGAGGATGAACAATTGCAATCTGCTTCCTGCTTTGTGTATTTGAAACTAAAGAGTATATATCATTCTAATTATTCTGAGTCTACAGTTCTTTGATTAAAAAAATTATTATTCTTTCTCCTAGTTTTTCATCGGTTTTCATTAAGTATGTTTTTGTTTACTTTGATGTTAGTAAATCTTTCCTAATGTTGTAATTATAGGAGGAAGGCAGAATATGTTTTGCCTAAACATCTGTGAGAAAAATGCACTACTTGATTTGTTTCTTTTTTAATTTGCAGTTAGGAAGAAGTTGATTAATCTTCTGTTGGAATCACATGTTCCATTTTATGCTATATCCATTTGAAGGGCTGTTGTGATAAATTCTTCTAAGGAGTTAACTGAAGTTTGTGGAGGGACAATGACCATGTATTCCTATTGAAAAACATTGATTATTCCCCAATCCAGGGAGAAATTTTCCAAATAACGTATATCTTTTGAACAAATTTTGAACTTGCAATTATGAGTAGAGTTTCTTTTCAATGGTCCATGTCATGACATAGTCACTTGCCTGGTCCTTTGCTTGTTATCTCGGCCCATGGGTGCTATATTGAGTCAGAATTTAGATATTCATAAAAAAATATTAGTTAACTTAAAAATACTACGTCCTATTGCACCAAAGCTGGAAACATTTTAGTTTAGTCAGTCTTTTGGAAGGAAATTTCCAAAGGAGAAAAATGTGTGTATAGGTTTTGTAAGTGCTCATGTTAGATGGCACTTAAGTAGGCCATTCTCATTCTCTCCTTTACCTCTCTTGTCTCCATAACAACTGTTAAATTGAAGGAAGATTTATTTTACTTCTGGATAGCTGCTATGTAAGCTAGTGAATCCAAGACAGGTCTCCCAGTATCCTTCTGGGGTAGTTCTTCACAGGCTAGCTTTGAGGCAGGTGTGTTCGTGTGCGTGTGTGTGTGTGTGTGTGTGTGTGTGTGTGTGTGTGCGTGTGTGTGTGTGTGTGTGTGTGTGTGTGTGTGTGTGTGTGTGTCTATGAGTATGGTGACTTGTCACTCCTGAATTGAAATTGCTAAGTTTTTTCAATGCAGAGGTCCTAAATTTAAAAGTCTCTTTGGAGTTGATTTAAAACTCTACCCTTACATACATTTCTGATGATTGGTTTCTGGGGAGGAAGATAAAATAAAATGAAAATAATATACGAAGACGGAATAAGAATACTAGATGATTAAGAGGAGAAGCAAAGCAAGAATGGCTGGGGTCATTGTATTTATCTCTTCTCTTGAGGAGAGAAGGAATGGCAAGTTGGAGGTCAATAAATCCATCTGAAAGCTGCTGATGACTCCCCTTGGTGGTGGGGGCCATAAGTTGTCTTCATTTTAGTGTCTTCATGAATTCTGCACAAAATCTGCCTGGAGCAGTGTTATAACCTAAAAATACCTTTGATACAAAGACTTGCCTGGCCTCCAGATATAACAAAATCCATGAAAGTCTTGATTGTAATGAATAATAATGTCTGACTTTTTCATAACCACTTTATGACTTTTATGGCTTTATGATTTATTAAGAGTGAAGGAAGGAATAGGGATTAAAGGAGCGAGTGGCAAGGATTAGATTTCCTTAAAGTCAAAATTATCATTCTCTCTGACTTTCCTCCATGACTGAAATGCTTTCCCTTCTCTAATTTGGCTACTGAGCTTCTTAGTTTCCTTTAGTTCCAATCAAAATCCTACCTTCTACAGGAAGCCTTCCCTAACTCCTTTTAATTCTAGTGCCTTCCCTATGTTAGTTATTTCCTGTTTATCCTGAAGGTGATTTGCTATATGCATATGCATATATATATATATATATATATATATATATTTCTTGCATGTTGTCTCATCCATTAGATTATAAACTTCTTGAGATCAGGGACTAAGAATATAGAAAAAATATTCTAAATCATCATTGATTAGAGAAATGCAGATTAAAACAACCTTGAGATATCATTTTATACCTGCTAGATTGGCTAAATTGATAAAAGAGGAAAGTGACAAATGTTGGAGAAGATTTGGGAAAAATGAGACACTAACTCGTTGTTAGCGGAATTATAAAATTATATAATATATGTATATATTATAATATATATAATAATATATATAAAATTATAAAATGACCCAACTATTTTGGAGAACAATCTGGAATTATACCCAAAGAGATATTAAGCTACTCATGCCTTTTGACACACTGGGGTAGGGAGGGGTAGAGATGCATCTGAATATGCATGTTATTCTCCTCCCTCCAGTGAAGAACAAAGAATGGGGTGGATAGAAAGCTTCAGTCCATTCATTGTCCTTTGGGGAGAGGCAGTGCTAGCAGCCTTTACAAACATAGTCAAAGTCCCTGAATGCTTCTTGCTCAGCCACTGAGAGGGAATGAGCTTGCCTGGGTTTTGTCAGGGCTGGGGTCTCTCTGGTGCACTCTTCATCGAGGTTACTTATGTCTTTTCAGCCCTTGATCATAGGAATGAAGGTGGTAACAGCTGTCCGACAAGTAATGCCTCCCACCCTAGGGTCCAGAAGAATGGTTGCTTCTTAACCTCAGCATCCCGGTCACCAGAGTATAGACTGCTCTCTGGGCTCTATCAGAGTAGCCTAAGGGCATCTGGGTGGTGCAGTGAATGGAGACTGGCCTCGGAGTCTGGAGAACAGGGGTTCAAATCCAACCCTAGACACTTAACACTCACTAGTTGTGTGACCTTGGGCAAGTCACTTAACTCTGATTGCCCTGCATCCAGGGCCATCTCCAGTCATTCTGATTCATATCTGACTCTGGTTGGATGGCTCTGGAGAAGAAAGTGAGGCTGGTGACTTAGCACAGAACCTTTCACTCAAATCCAATTCACTTCCTTGTCATGGCATTACCTCTCTGATGTCATAGTCCTCTTTGAGAATGAAGGACAAATATCATTATCATCATCAGAGTAGCCTGCATGATGACAAGGAGTTCAGTCAAGATGAAGAAACTTAAATAATAAACAGGGTGATGTGTCTAAGGATGGATCTGAACTCATGAAGATGAGCCTGGGTCCCATGCCACCTAACTACCCCCTAACAGATAGATCTAGAGAAAACTCACCTTGCATTTCCCAACAGGTTTAAGATGTGTATTCCATTTCAACATGATCATTCTTCAAAACTGAATTTAGTGACTTTTGATAAATAAATAGGGTGTGCATAAGTTAGTCAGAATGCACCTCTTTGTTAATTTGGGAGGCTGTTTGAGGCTAACCCCATGATGATTATATGGTGTTCGTGAGCTTTTCAAATTTGGAAAGTTCGGCCTTGGTTGAACGTTTTGTGGTAGTGTTGTACAAATGACTCAGCTTCTGCCACCATGAACAAGCTTGTGGGGTTCTGAGGAGATCCACTAGCCAAATACACCCCACGCTCAAGCTACAGGCCCTTCTGAAAACATCATTATACAGTGCTTCAAGTTTTCCTGGAAACGTGAACTTCATTATTAAGTTTCCATGCTCAGCTGGGCTAGTTGAAAAGAATCTTGAGCCACTTTAGCTACTTAAAAAAATGCTAAAAACTGCCAAGTCTTCCCTTTGAAGACATTTTGTCCTTTTTTTGCCCCCTTTCCTTGAACTGCATGTACCCTAGGACTCTACCTCTGCAACTCCTGTTTAGAGATGTTTTCTTTGATGAAGATGAAGATGATGATGATTGTGAAACCACAGTGGAATCACTCCAGATATGACAACTACTACTAATAGTAGATAATATTTAAATAGTACTTACTTTATTCCAGGCCTTGGACTAACAATTTACAATCATTATTCACAACAATCCTGAGAGTTAGGTGGTAATATTATTCCTATTTTACAAATGGGGAAATTGAGGCACACAGAAGGCAAGTAACTTGTACAGCTAGTAAGTGCCTAAAGTTGGATTTGAACTCAAGTTTTCTTGACTTCAGACTCAGTGTTTTTTCCATTGTACCACCTGACTACCTCTAATGGATAGAGGACGGAACTAGGTATCAGAAAAATATGGCTTTGACTTTCACTTCAAGTAGTCAGATGCAGCAATCTGACGTCTCCAAACTTTATATAGTTCTTTGTATGTGAAACTGGAATAATAACAGCACCTTCCTTATAGAATTTTGAGGGTCAAATGAAATAATGGATGTCCAATTATAAAGTGATTTTTGAGGTCTTCTATGAATGTTGCTTATGAGGATAGTTGGATGTTCACTGTTCACACGGTGTCATTTCTTCTATAGTTTTAAAAATGAGACTGGGGAAGGGAGGGGTAGAAATGCATCTGAATGTGCATGTTATTTTCCTCCCTCCAGTGAAATACAAACTCCTCTATGGCAGAGACTATGCTTGTTTTTTTTTGGGGGGGGGAGGGGGTTGTTACTTTTCTTTTAAAGTTTTGGTTTCTTCAACACCTTGTCCATAGGAAGAGCTCTATAAATGTTTGCTGAGTTTTATTCCTCAATCTAAGGAAAATTGTGGGAAACTTGGGGAAGCCTCTTAATTGGTCTGTAGGTACAAACTGAGGATGACCTATGCTGGGCTTTGCTGACACATGCAAATGCAGTGGCTCATGAGATCTACTGGGATTCTGCCAGTTGGAAATCCCAGTCAGTGAAAAAAGCACCTGGATTTGAATCTAAGCATGGCCCAGATGCTAGGAAAACTTACATCTTTTTTTGGCAAATCTGAGGTGAAAATTTTAAGTTTCCATGGGGCTAATTTTGGGGCACAACTCATAATAAGGAGTTAGAATGAGATGAAATTCAGGAGTTACATTTAAAAAATCATGTAGTATAAATCTATTTGAATTTTATATAGTTTTAGTTTTCCAAACAAAGATAAAAGAGAATGTGGGATAGTGGAACTAACACTGAAGTTGGAGACATGAAGCCCAGTCCTTCCAATAACTGACTGTGTTATTTGGATTAGGTCTTTTAAGCTCTCTGTGTTTCCCAGTTCTCCCAATTTACAAAGTTGTAGAATGAAGAAATTGAGTGAGATGATTTTTAAATAGGTTCCTTTTCCATGCTAACATTCTATGACTTTTCACTCTGACTTCTTTAAGATGTGTCTTCCAACTCAGGACTGACTTAAATGTCCATAACTACATGGTTCTGAATAATACTAAACAAAAGGATATGTTTGTATGAGCAACGAAGACCCCTTCCCAAACCACACCTCCAAACCAAAATGCTTGGGCTCAGAAAAACTCCAGTTCATCCTCTGGTTTATACTGGAATCTTTCCAATTGGATAATAACAGAACATTATCATTTGCTGGGTTGAATATGCCATTTGGTGACTGAAAAAATGAAAGCTGGAGGTTTACAATATTCTGCTAGGCACAGTGTGCTGCCTTTGAAAACACAGAATATATTTTTGAGTTTCATTGGCTCAATTGGTTAACAAAAATCAGAACTGGAGAATGTCAGAACCTCAGAGACAATCCAATTCTGCCAATTGTATACAAAAGAAAATGAAATATAGAGAAGTGATGAAGCATAGACTGGGTATCCACTTTTGGGATCAAAGAGTATAGGACCATCAATTTAGAGGTAGATAAATAGTTGCTATCTAGTTCAATATCCTACTTTTTACAGATGAGGAAGAATGATGGAGACAATTAAAAATTAGTTTCTCTGACTCCAAATACTGTGTTTTTGACACTGCATCACATTACTGCTGCAATTTAGTTTACTTAAATTCATTAAAAAATTATTTAGCCCTTACTATGTGTAAATTATCATACTAAATATTAGAGGAACAGGAATGAAACAAGATATAGACCCTTCCTATGAGGAGTTTACTATTTCCATGGTGTGGATAACAGTAGTATATAAATAGTTATTATATAAGGCAGATTCAAAAATGACAATAATGACAATAGGTCCCATTAAAGGTTTTCAAAGTTTTTTTATTTGGTGAACCTCCCCAAAATAACAAGCTGTTATCCTCATTTTACAAATAAAGTAACTGAAGCTCAGAAACTTTTCCCAGAGTTACACAACTTATGCAGGTACTAACTAAATTCATTTACTTATTCAGTGCCATGTCAAACAAATTACCAAAGAATTACTTTATAGATCTAGAAACAATAACAAAATTCATCTGGAGAAACGAGTCAAAAATATTAAAGGAAGCAATTAAAAAATGGGAAGGAAGGGGACCTATCAGTTTTAGATCTCAAACTATTCTACAAAGTAGTAATCAACAAAACAATTTGATATTGGCTAAGAAACATAAAGCTTGATCCTGAAATGAGTTTCAAACCCAGGAATTCTGATCTGCCCTCTATCTGCTGATCCAGGCAAATTGCTATTAGAAATTTTAAAAGGGAGAGATGACTTATAGCTGAGAAGAATCCAAGAAGAATACACGGATATGGCATCATTTTTGAATGTTCCATGATGCAAGGAAGACAGTTTCAAGCAGAACAGAGTATTTAAAGACAGTAGTATGGGATAAGACAAAGAGTGAGTTTCATGCAGACTGTGGAACACCTTGAATGACAAGATAAGAAATTTATTTGGGGAGATATATATTTTGACTTGGTAGCGATGGGATCAGAACTATGCCTTAGGAAGATTATAATAGCTGTATGGTCCATTATTGCCTGAATTGAGCAGTGATGTCAGGACAACCACTTAAAAGGTTATTATTAGAATAGATAACTTGAAAGATTCTGAGGGTCTGAACTAGGATTTATTTTTTTCAATGGGCCTGGAAGGAGGAAGTGAAGTCAAATAGCAGACTAAGATAGGAAAGTAGATTTCAGGGAAATAGAATATGAACTTTTAGCCGGCTGTTCATGTGGAGATGTCCAGCAGTCTGTTGGGAATGTGGGACTGTAGCTTGGAAGAGAGGTTGGGAGTAGAGATGCAGATTTGGAAGTCATCCATGCTTCCAAATAAGTGTTGATAAGGTAGAGTGATTAGGGCTGTCAAAGAGAAGAGTATAGACTGAGAAAAGGTCAGGTACAGGCTATAGTTGGACACTCATATTTTAGAGACGAAGAAGATTGTGAAATCATTGAATGAAACAGGGAAGTAACCAGAGGGGCAGGGAGAAAAATCATGAGAGTGTAGTGTATTGGAATTGGGGTTGTTTAACCTGAATAAGAGGAACCTTAGTAGAATATAAAAGCTTTCTCAAAATATTTGAAGGACTGCCATATGAAAATAGATTATGCTTTTTTGACCTCAGAGTAAGGAAGGAGAGAAGGGAAGGATAGATTTAGGTTTGTTGTAAGGAAATTTTGTTTTTTTTGCAGAAATGAAAACTCTTCAAAAATGAAATGGTATTCTTTAGTAGGCAGTGAGTTCCTCTTCATTTGAGGTAAAAGGGAAGAAGCTGGTATAGAGAGAGATATTAAAA
The DNA here is from genome assembly GCF_037893015.1 of Macrotis lagotis. Lineage (NCBI taxonomy): Eukaryota > Metazoa > Chordata > Mammalia > Peramelemorphia > Peramelidae > Macrotis > Macrotis lagotis. Next base: position 252,418,589 of record NC_133666.1, read on the forward strand.
ATACATGAGTCAGAACATATCGTCAATGGAGCAAGATCTTGAGAGATACAGAAAGGGGAAGGATCAAGGACACCAATAGAGGAGCTCACATTAATATTGAAGAGAAGGGGCTATTCTATTCTCTGAAAGTGGAGAAAAAGTAGAATGTGATAGGTTAAGACATAGGAGTAAGGTTTGGAGATACATAGGAGAGTCAAGGAATACCCATGCCATGACCAATAAAATCAGATGTGAGGTCATACAGTAAAAGTAGTTAGGAGGGGTAGAGTTGAAGGAGAGAAGAATGTACAGACTGACTATTGTATTGCAGAGGGCTTTTTGTACTTTGAATAAAGATTGTGTTAGATTACTTACGAAGTCCCTTCCAATTCTGATGCTTTACCACTTAATAAATATCTATTGAATGAATGAATGTATGATTCCATGTAAAGTAGCTTATCCAAGTCAATGAGACTTATTCTCCAAAATGAAGGAATTTGTTAGTGTGATTAAGATTTTAGTCAATTGCTATTTGGGTTAAAGACATAAAAATGAATGAATAAATTGTTAACATTAATGTAGTATTTTAAATACTGCTTAGATGATTCTACCAGAATCATTCTGGTGGGTTGTCTCCGGTTATTTCAAAAGATGTTGCAAAATTCACAAAGTATAATTAATTTTAATTCACTTAAAATCAATTTATGTCCTGTAGCATTTTGGAGGTTAGGAGGGGTTCAGAACACAAAATTTAAATAAACAGAAAGAATATGAAACCCTAAAAAGGTTAGGCACCTTTGCTTATAGGAAATTAAAAGTTAAAATGATGAAAAATAGCATATTGACCCTAGTGACAGAAAACATGGGAAATATAATTCTTAACAGATTGTTTAAGGAGCCTGTACTCACAAGGAATAAGAATTTTGACAAGAGTTCACTTTTTGTATTTTTATTCTATTAACTCATATATAAGGCTCATATTTTTAATCAAAGGAGATAAAATCTCTTTTCCTTTCTGCATTCCACAAATGTCCTCTAAAACTTGGATCAGGGATTTATTATTTCATTTTTCAATGATTGCCAGGGATCTCATCTCCAGAAGACAATAAGGAAGGGAGATGCACTGGGCATTAGGACACTTGGGATTCCAGGGTACCACAATTAATTATTGGTACCAAAGTAACTTGAAAGGATTCATGCTTTGGCCTGAACATCTAACTTCAATCTCAAGAAGCAGTTCATCCACTGCTTCATTTACCCAATATTTACTAGATTTACATGATAGAATGGAGACTGAGGTTGAGTTTGCAAGGACTAAAGGATGTGGAGAAGTTGTAATGATTGTTTTCTAAGTGTCCATTAAAACATAGCATGGTGATAGGATTGTTATTATCTTTTTCTGTTTTGCCTTGTTTTGCTTCACTCTTTCTATTTCTATTAAGAATGTGTGATTTAAGGGGTGGCTAGATGGCCTTAGACACTTAATAATTACTTAGCTGTGTGGCCTTGGGCAAGCCACTTTTAACCCCATTTGCCTTGCAAAACCTTAACAAAAAAGAATGTGTGATTTATATAATATCTATAATATCCATTATTTTACCACCATGGAAAAGTCAACCCTGCAGAAGCACATGGTTGGGAAGGAAATCAGAGGTCTCTCAGCAAATGATTTTGTTTCAGAATTTACTGAAATAATAGAGGCAATTCTTCCTCATTCCTTACCTCAAAAGCTACCTATTACTATCCTCTCTTCTCTTCATCTCTGAGCTAGTTTCTATCAAGGAGGCGGTTCTACTCTTTACCCTCTGACCTTCTGCAAGAACTTGCTCCTTAGTCATTCCCTCACTCCTTTTCAACTTCATTCTCTCTTTATCTACCAGTTTTCTCCTTCTGCCTTCAACATGCCAAAGTCTCCTTTATCATTTAAAATACAAGAGCAAAATCCTCTTCATAAGACTCTGAAAATCCTCCTAAGCTATCTTCTTATGTATCTTCTTTTCATTGTCAAACTCCTAGAAAATGTCACCTGTACTTGTTACCTCTATATTGTCACCAGTAATCTTATTTTCTTGGCTTTTGGAATGTTGCTCTATAGTAATACGCCTCCTCCCTATCTGATTATTCTAGGTCTCAGTTTATAGATAGATCATGGACCAAATCCAATTTTCTAAGAGTGGATGTTTCCCTATCCTGGGATCATTTCTCCTTTGTTTGTAGGCCTTCATGATGATGTCTTCAACTCTTTTGGGTTGAATTATCATTTCTGTATAGATGAACCCTGGATCTATATATAGAACTTTTTCTTTCCAGAGGTCCATTACAGCACCAATACCTTGCTTCATTTTGCATCAGTTTGTGTAAAACTTTCCGTGTTTTTCAAGTGCAGTAATATTCTATTGCATTTATGTACCAGTTTAGACCTTTTCTGAGGACCCGTCACCCAAAGTTATTAATGTTCTCACCCTCCTTAATGTCTTTATTTTTATTTATATAACAATATATGTTTTCTCCCAGTAGAATATAAGCTCCTTGAAGGTAGGGTTAGTCTTCCATTTTGTTTTGTGCCTTTATCAGAGAACTTTCCATATATTTGGCACTTAATATATGTTGAATTGATTTGAATCCTTGGGGTCTATAGCTTTCCCTCCTCTTTAAAATACACAATTATTACTAGAGTGCCTAGTAAGACATGGGGGATGGGGACTCATTTTTTCCCCCTTTTGTCTCATGTCTAACTAGATAAACTCTTCCCCATTGCTGGGGGAAAATGTTAGAGCTGAGCTCAATTCTGACCTTTAACATTTACTAGCTGTGTGACTCTGGGCAATTAGCCCTGTTTGCCTCAGTTTCCTTATCTGTAAAAGGAAATGGCACACTACTCCAGTATCTTTCTTAAGAAACCCCCAAATAGAGTCAAAAAGAGTCAGAGAGAACTGAAAAACAATTGAATAACAACATAACCATGTGTATATATACAAACATACTTTTAGAATTTATTATATATCATCATTTATTATGTGGATATTATAGAAGTAGTTACTTCTTTTCCAAAGAAAGTAGTTCTTTCCAAAAAGATTAAATAAAAACAAAGGCAGATGAACCTAATTAATTAATAATCATTTGTTAATCTAGCATGAGTAAGACAATATTTTAGGCCCTGGAGGTACAAGTACAAACACTGAAACAATTCTTATCCATAAAAATTTACATTCCAAGAAATAGGAGGGTTAGATCAGATGAAATAAGGGACCACCTCTAGTACTCTACCTCCTCTTTCCTCTGCTTCACCTTGATTTCAAAATGATCATAAGGAGAGGTATTTTTATAGGTTCTTAAATTATATGTGAAAAAAGTGCTAACATTACCAAAAATTTGCAACATTAGTGTTGCAGTTTTTTACTCTTAAAATGCATTTACAACAAACATTTCTCAAAGACCTTCTATGTATTAAGGAATTCAAGGATGCAAAGTCAAAAATGAAGCAATCCTTTTCTCAAGAAGTCTACATTCTCCTAGGGGATAAAATGTGCACATTTTTGCACATAACTGAAGGACAAAATTAATCAGGAGAGTCTGGAAGAGCTTTGAGTAGGAAGTGATACCTGATCTGAGATTTTAGGGAAAAGAATTTGGAAGATGAGATGTGAGGATGCTTTTCAGTTTTATGAACAAGATATTTTGAACTGAGATTCTTCTGGTGTGGTACAGTGCAGTGGGTAGAGTGGTGGACTGGCTTGGAGTCAATCCAAGCTTTCCTAAGTTTAAATCCAGCCTCAGATACTGAGACCTGAGTTACACTGAACATTTTACTTCATTGTGTTTGCTTCAGTTTCCTCATCTGTAAAAGGACCTGGAGAAGGAAATGGCAAACTGCTCCAGTATCTCCTCCAGCAAACTCCAAATGGGGTCATGAAGAATCTGATCCAATCAACATGACTGAACAACAAAAGTTGATGATGCAATCAACAGACATATCTAAGAGTGAATTAAAGGTATGGGACTGGTGTTCAGGAGAGAGATTGGGGATGGATATAGATTTATTTGAGAACTTACTTGACTAATCTATTTGAATTCAGAGGAGAAAGCACGGAGAGAGAAGACAGCTAAAGCCAGAGCTTTGGGAGACATGAACATGGAAGATGATCCAGCAAAGAAAAATGTCACTAGGACTGGCATCATTTTGCAGTTTTGGAAGATGAGGAAACTGAAGTACACAGTTTGGGACTTGTCTATAAATATTAATACCACCCCCCCAGTACTATATGATGATGTTATATAGATTCCTCAGTGGCACATGATGGCATTTACCTTAATTATATTTAAAATGCCATACTTATGTTCCTTTGACTTTCCATCTCCATCTGTCCTAACTAGAAAGTTTCATTCAATTAGAGTTTCTCTGAGAGATCAGTTAGAGGGTCACACTTCTGTCCACTAATTCTTGGCATGGTCTTCCTTGTTTACCCAGACTGACTGGTGAGCAGGTGGACACTAGAGGATTAGTCCTTCTTTGTTGGCCCATTTTTTCAATTCTCTTGCACTCCTCCTCTTTTCCTTGGGGCAGATTTGCAGAGATAACTTGGGGGCACTTCTCTAAGCATCTACAGGGGGTTTGGCAGAGAAAGAAGGCAGGGGAGACAAGGTCATTGTGCGTATGCTTCCTGATGCCCACCTGGGATGAATCCCCATCCACAATGTCCTGATGCCAGACTGGTTCTCTCCAATGAGCACTTTGAGGCCAAGGGCTTCATAGCAGCACAGAGCCGAGCCGGGTACTTTGCAGATGTGGCTATGATAACCTGCAGAGCATGACTTAAATATAGTAATTGTCTCTAGCCTGCTCTTAACTGTGGCGACAGAGTTTTTACCATGTCATTAAGGAAGAAATTACTGAGCCTTGGAACACAGAGAGTGAAGCTTCTGGCATCAGCCGTCTCCCAGCTGCATGTCTTGCTACTTAATTGACCTCTGCCCCCAAAAAGCTCAGGAAGAGGGGTTGGAGTTGGGTAGGAATGAGAGACTTTCACAGTTTTGTTAGGATTAGAAAGAAAAGAATCTAAAGAAATAACATGTCTTTCTGACTTTTTGAGGAGGGGGACAGGTGCCAGGAGCCTCAGATCCCAGACGTAAAGCAGAAGGGAAACCTGGAGCCCATGCAGTGGATAGAGCACTGGATCTGGAGTTAGGAAGCTCATCTTTCTGAATTCAAACCCAGACTCAGAAATGTCCTAGTTGGCTGACCCTGGACAAATCATTTAACTTGTTTGCCTCATTTTGCTCATCTGTAAAATGAGCTGGAGAAGGAAATGAGAAATGAGTCCACTTACTTTGCTAAGAAAACCCCAAACACAGTCTGAATAACAATAAAGTGGAAGCTTTTCATGTTACTGATGAGAAAACTGAACCTCAGAGAGGGAATTTCTTTTCTAAGATAAAAAGTAGAGCTGGGATTCAAGCCAGCATCTTTTGCTTCTAAATTCAGTATTTTTTCTGCACATTGTCACTAAAGCTGAGTAGACTTTAATACAACTTGAGTCTTGCTTTACAGAGTTTTTTCTACCCCATCCATTGCCCAAGGTCCTGGAGGAAGGGGTCTATATAGGCCAGACTATAGATGGCAGACAGACAAGTATACAATGTAATTTTAGAAGGAATTGGTCCTTCCTCTTTGTATCTCTAAACTATCATCCTGGGGCAAAGCATCATCTGTAAGTTATGGTTTTGAACAGTTATAGCTTTGTCCAGTACCCTCTTGTCTTTGTTTTACACAACAAAGATTGTGTTACATAGGACAGAGACTAAATCTTGTGTGAACATTCTAACTCCCTCACTACCTTGTAAGATACTCAGGACTCCAATCAATGTTTGCTATTGCTTCCAAATGGGTACTGATGACTATATTTACTTTATATTTACTTTATGTTGAAGGAAAAACTTGTGAAGTTTAGTTCTCTCCCATTAACACACTAGCATTAGTTGATATTTAACTCTAAATCGAGTTCACTTCAAAGTGTCTACTAGTGATTTGGATAAAGGATTAGATACTATATTTATTTAATTTGTTATTAATACAAAGCAGGAAGGGATAGTTAACAGGATAGACAATGAAACTGAGATCTGAAAAGACCTGGACAGGAGGGAAAAAATTGGCCCCAATAAAATAAATTTTAATAGGGACACTTGCGAAGTCTGGAACCTGAATTTAAACAATTCTAAGTGCAATTTTGGGGAGAGGATTAGCTTTGATGGAAATTAAAAATTCTAAGAAGTATAGGGAAAATTTCTGGCACAGGTTTCAACCTGCACAAAGACATAAAGCTGAGAAATGAAAGAGGAACATTAGTAGGCCATTTTGACTGGAATATAGTATGTGACTAGGAGTAAAATATTATAAAACTGGGAAAGTAGAATAGTGCCAGATTAGGAAGAGCCTTCAATGTCAGACAGAAGAATCTCTATTTTATCCTGAAGCTTCAGGGGGCTACTGGTGTTTTGACAGGGGAGGAAAGTAATAGCATCAAATGAACTTTACTCTTTAATGTTTGCACTGGAAAAGGAAGAATGAGACAAAGAACCCAATTAAGAGGCTATTGTAATAGTCCAGTAAAGAGATGATGAGTTTTTGATCAGGGATGGTATTTGTATGTATGAATTGAGAGAAGAGGTCGGACTTAATAGATGTGGAGGGAGAATTGATAAGACCTGGTAACTTGATGCCTGGGTGGGGAGGAGGTAAGAGAGAATGAAGATTCAAGGATGCTTCAAATATGGGTGACTAGAAGACTGGTGGTATTTTTAACAAAGGGAGGGAAGTTAGGATGAGATTTGGGGGAAAGATTGATAATGAGTTCTTTTAGATATGGTAATTTCAAGATGCATATAGGACATCTATCCTATTTCCAATAGGCAGTTGGTGATATGGCTTTGCAGCTCTGGAGAAAAAGGAAGGCTATATATGGGAAATCTTCATAGAGATGTCTTTTTTCTCTTCAAATTAGACAGCCACTGAGTTATTTTATCAGTACAAAGATGTTGGCACTATGTTGTTGGATATGGCATGATATAGAGGAAAGAAAGCAGATACTATGGTAGGAAAACCTTGTATCCAAAAGCTAACTTTGTCATACATTCCCTGTGTGACCAGGAAAGTGTGACATTGTAACTTGAATGTTTTTAGGTCTCCCTTTCCTTATGTGTAAAAGGAGAGTATATTATGTAATCTTTAAGGTCCCTTCTACCTTAAATCTATACAAATGCCAACTCTTATTAAAATTATAGAGTGAATTGAAGCTTGAACTTTAAAGGTATCTTAATACATTTACTAGTGTATGAAATTTGGTCCTTTTCTTCAGAAATTATTAGAAAAAAGAGCTAAATGTAAAATGTCAGTCAGTTTGATCATTAAAAAAATTTCAATTACCCTCAGCATTTCCTTCAACAATTTTCATTCAAACTTCTGAGTGAAATGAAATCCAATTTTGACATTATCAAATAAAACATTTCCCTTTCATATTAAAAAAATAAACTGATAATCCTGTTATAACATTTGCAGTTTCTCCACCCCCCAAATTTAAAGATTATCAACATATTACAGTACAGGACTCAAGGAAACTTTGAAGTAGTGGAAAAGACAAAAGTTAGTTTTAACTAAGCAATAAATACCGAGATTAAATAGAATACATGCATGAATTTCATTGAAGCAAGGAAGTCACATGAACACAGAATATTTTATGTTTTCAGTACTGTCATGGAGAATTATCTTATTTCAGTGCTTCAAAAGATTTGTGGTGGGGTACTCCCTTTATCAGTGCAAATGTTATCTCTCCACAAGAAGGATAGGAATTCTTGCACCTGGGACAAACTACAAGGGACAGTCCAACTGAAGTACAGTTATAGTGGTAGACAAGCCAGTTTGTCCTAGAATTTCTGGTCTGCAACCTTGCTAAAGTTGGAAGAAATTCGTTTTCTACACTATAGAAATCATGGGGAGATAGCCTAGAGTAGTTTGAAGGAAGACTATAGGAAGACTATGTAATAAGGTATTGATTTAGGAAACAAATTCATACTTCCCAACTCCTCAATTGTAGTTCAATAGTTTCAATCATACTCCAATCTTTGTGACCCATTTGGAATTTTTTTTAAATACTAGAATAGTTTTCTATTTCCTTCTCCAACTTATTTTATAGAAAAGAAAATTGAGGCAAAGAGGGTAAAGGGACTTGCCCAGGGTTAAACAACTAGTAAGTGTCTGAGGCCAGATTTAAATTCAATAAGATGAGTCTTCCTGATGCCAGGCCTAGTACTCTATCCACTGAACCACCTAGCTTCCTCCCTTTATGCCAGTGCCCTGAACCAAGTCTTTGGTAATTCAATACTAATTGCCTTTTGACTTTCCATATTCATTAGTTTCCTCTAAATTGCTGGGACAAAAACAATTCTTAACCTGGTGGCCACCTTACTGATAATGCATCTCTCTGAATATAGCTAGTAGTTCTTTTACTGATAGATATATACTTGGCTAGCATTTTCCAATAAATATTGGAAAGGAGATGAATAGAAAGTCATTTGCCTTCTGCTGCTATAAGTTTTGCAAGTATTCAAGTAGGAAGTTAGTCATGAAGAGAGGCAGTGAGACTATGATGTGGTGGATGGAAAGCTGCCTGAGGAGCCATGAAGACTTAGGTTCACATTCTGCCCTAGATACGACTAGGCAAGTCAACCTCTCTGAACACTAGGCACGTTCTGAGACCATAATGAGAAGAGCTAAGTCTGTCATAGTTGATCATCATACAATGTTGCTATTACTGTATCATATTTTCCAGTTTGGTTCACTTTACTCAGTATCAGTTAATATAATCCTTTCCAGGTTTTTCTGAATCTGCCTGCTCATCATTTCTTATAGTATTCTGTAACATTCAGATACAATTTTTTGAGTCATTCCCCAATTGATGGATAAGCTCTCAATTTCAAATTCTTTGTCACTACAAAAAGAGTGGCTATAAATATTTTTATAGGGGCAGTTAGGTGGCTCAGTGGATAGAGCACCAGCCCTGGAGTCAGAAGGAACTGAATTCAAATTTGGTCTCAGATAAAATAATTAGCTAACTATGTGACTTTGGGGCAAGCCACCTAACCTCTTTGCCTTGTGAAAACAAATATATATATAGATACATATTTTGATGAGAATTCCTTGTCCAGGAATTCTTAATCCTTTTTGTGCTATGCCTTTATGTACTCCCTCAGAATATTTCTAAATGCCTACAATAAAATACATAGGCTTACAAAGGAAACCAATTATATTGAAATATGATTATGAAAAAAATTTAAACTAATATCATAGGTCCCAGATTAAGAATCTTGATTCTAGTCCAACACCTTCATTTTAAAAATAAGGAACTGGAGACCCCAAGAAGTAACTATTCTGATATCAGCTAATATCATAGCTGATCTGACTCCTTGCAGGATTTTCCTCATTAGTTGGTCAATTAGTGAATAAGCATTTATAATAAGCTCCTACTAAATGTCAGGCACTATCTTATATACTGTGTTGTCTTATGTAATTATTGCTTGGGAGAAAGTAAAATAGAAATCAAACACTTTTTTTGTCTCAGTAAAAAGAGAAAAGAAAGGGAGCAAAGGAGAACATTTTCTCATTGGTTGTGGAATGGACCAATCCTTTCTTCATCTATACAGTCTTTTAAAATGTGACAAATATATTTTAAAAAGAGATTATCATCATTCCTGTCATTCTATAAAAAGGGGATACAGTAAATAAGTTAGCAGAAGAGTTATTCTTCTTTCTCCTGCCTGTCAAGTCTTGCCTCCCAGAGAACTAAATCAACATCAAGGGGAGACAGGATGCTAGAAATCCCTTGCTTATAGGGCATCTCTATTCTTTTTCCAAGTAATTAAAGCTACAAAACACTATGTTTTTGTCTTCAAAGGCAAGACTTGCTAATTCACATGTGGTCAGAAAGCAGACGCCCAATATGGATGCCTCCTCATCCCTCAGTCAAGAATGACAGAATAGACCCTCTACAAGGACTGATAATGGAGTGCTCACAACCATCTCTATCGAGATTAGGAACAAGGGGTGCATTGCTTTCCTTGTTCAGAAGACTTGGGAGTAGGGCTAAGTCTAAAGCTTTTGGATTTGGAAATTGAACTGGTTCCTCCCAACCTTGTGATTTTTGAGAGCCACGAAGTGGCTGAAAGAAAGACCACTTTATTAAAATCTAAGTGCCCTCAGCCCTCAAGCCCTCATCTGAATTCCCAAAGCCCTTATTGTCAGGCTGTTCCCTTGGCAATTAATCATAGAAGACTTTGTGATATCCTTTATATAACTGTCTTGAGCAGCTATTTCTTTCAGTAATTTCTTGTCTCTTCAACTAAATTCTAAGCTTCTTGAGAGCAGGAAATGTGACTTCTATTTCTTTGTATGTCAAGTAACATCACAGTGCCATACACAAAACTGGAGCTCAATAAATATCTCTTGTTTGATATGAATTCAGAATTTCAAACTACATTTTATCTGCATTAACAACTTTTTGTAGTTTTTGTAAATTCTTATTATATTTCTACTAATCCAGTGTTTTCTAGTAAAGTTGCTTGGGTCAACTTGGCCATAAAGAAAAGTCTTCAGGACTTTTAAAAATGATCATTTCTATTGGAATCTTAAAACAAATGACAAAATTCTTTAATTTATCAAGATAGCTGTCCTTTCTGGACTTAAAGAGCTATCCTTAAAACATGTCTAACCCATTGCCCATAAGACACATGTGACCTTTAAAACCCATCAATGCTACATTACTATATTTTATTATTATGGTTGTTGGTAACATGGGTTACATGGCAGTCATAAATAAATATTAAATTCTATATGTGACCCTTGACAAGTTTTTCTTGGGCATTGTGACCAAGAAGACCTAAAAGGTTGGACACCCATGCCTTAAAAGAGAGATTAAAATAACAACAAAAAAGTAGTTCCAAAAGATAAATCAATATAATAATGAAGTCAGATGACAGCTACAATATTGCATATCTATTGCAGTATTCTCTAGCTCTGCAAATAAGTGAGAAAGTACATTTTTATATCTTTTCTTCAGGGTGAATATTAGTGACTATAATTACACAGTGTTTAATTTCAGTTTGGGTTCATTTCCTTTAGAGAGAGATCATCATGGCAAATGTTTTTCCTTGGGTTTAATTACTTTTGTAGCAGTTCATATGCTTTCCCATGCCATCTTGTATTTTTCATATATATATATATATATATATATATATATATATATATATATAAAATTTATTATAGAGTAGTAATATTCCATTACATTCATGTGTCACACTTTGATATTATTCCCTAATAGATGTACATCTCCTTTGTTTCCAATTCTGTGATATTACAAAAGTGCTATTATTTAAAAAATTGCTCTTTATGAGTCCTTTTTTCTATCTGTCCTCTATGAGTATTAATTTTAGCAATGAGATTTTGGGTCAGAGAGAACAGCAAGGATTTTAGTACTGGTGCATGCAACCCATGATTCACAGGACATATGTGACCTTCACAGTCCATTCATGTGGCATTATTACCTTTTACTATTATCCTCACTAGTAATATGGGTTACCCTGTCATCATAAATAAATATTAAATTCTATATGCAACCTCTGACAAATTTTTGTTGGATAATGCAGCCCAGAAGACCTTAAAGTTTGGATACCCATACATTAGAAGAAACTGGTTCAGCTTTTTACTCAAATTCAGGGCAGCTAGTTGGTGCAGTGGATGGAGCACTGACCCTGGAGTCAGGAGGACCTGAGTTCAAATGTGACCTCATACACTTGGTAATTACCTAGCTGTATGACCTTGGGCAAGTCACTTAATCCCATTGCCTTGCAAAAACTAAAAAAAAATACTCAAATTCAGTAAGCATTTATTAGGTGCCTGATAGTGGGAGATATAGATAAAAACCAAAAAGTTCCTGCTATTCAAGGAACTTATATTTTATTGTAGGAGGGATTTATTATGTCCATGGCTAAGAAATATATGATAGAGTATGATTGCCTCAAAAAAGAACCCAGCGGGTGCTGTAGGAATACAAATATGCCTCAATTTATTGTATTTCACTTGGTTATGCTTTGCAGATATAGCAATTGAGAAAGTCTATCAGGGTCATTTTCCCAACAGCATGTGTTCACTATGTGTTTCTGTATCACTTTATGGTAATTCTCTCAAAATTTCAAACTTTTTCATTATTATTTATTTCATATAAATGACAGTAGATTTAATCAATAAATGTTGTGTGTGTGTGTTCTGGCTGCTCCACTAAACCCGTCCCTCTCCCTCTCCTCAGAACCCCACTATTCTCTAAAGAGCACCACTCACTGAAGGCTCGGATAATAGTATTTTTTAGCAATAAGTATTTTTTATTTCATAAAGTATCATTTATCTTAGACATAACACTATTGTACATTTAATAGATTGCATATGGTATACACATAACCTTTGTTTGCACTGGAAAACCAAAAAATTTAAGAGATTTTATTACAATCTTTGCTATAGTATTATAGTATTGAAGATAAAAATTATAGCAACTTTGAAACATTAGGTCATTTTGACTACTGTAAATACTCAAATTAACTACAAAGAACATATGAAGGATGATGGTAGCTATACACTGAGAAAGAATCTATCTGGCTCATGTGTTTGTGTGTGTGTGTGTGTGTGTGTGTGTGTATTCCTATTTGTATTTATTGTTGCCATCTCCAGGGCATGGGGGAAAAGAGAGAAAAAAAGGAATTTACATGATAACTTTATTATGTCTTTAAAAAGAATAGCATGGGGGCGGCTAGGTGGCGTAGTGGATAAAGCACTGGCCCTGGAGTCAGGAGTACCTGGGTTCAAATCCTGTCTCAGACACTTAATAATTACCTAGCTGTGTGGCCTTGGGCAAGACACTTAACCCCATTTGCCTTGCAAAAACCTAAAAAAAAATAGAATAGCATGGTATACATTATAGAGCTACAGTTTAATGTGTAATCTTTTTTATTAGAAGTATGTTATGGAAATGCTTGTTTTATTTCATAAATTAAAATATTATAATTAGATCTGGATATAAATCAAGTGCATAGGAAGAGATGAGATCACCAAGAAAAAGAGACATAAGGGCCAGGGATAGAGTCTTGGGGGACCCAGTTGCCCATAGGGAAGAAAGTGAAGCTCATGAAAGAAATAAAGAAGGATCAGTTCCCTCCATGGAATGGAAGGGATATAAGGACCTGAATTGCCACAGAAGACAAGGAGAGCTCATCTAAAATGAGGTTATTATCAAAGACTGCAGAGTTCAAGCAGGATGAGTGATGAGAAAAACGTCATCAGGATTAGCAATAATCAGGTCATTGATGACCTTGAAGCAAGTCAGTTCATGAAAGGCAGGATAAGATGGCCCTGAAACTGTGAGTCAGAGTTAACCCAAGTGGGAGCAGTTAGATAACTACTTTAAGCAAACGTTAAACTTACATACAATAGGCAAGAGAAGCTTTTTCAAACTAGACAAATTGACATTTTAATTGGATTTTTTTCATATTCTGGAAGGGCAGGAATTGATTCTTATGTTTAAGATCTTAAAATTTAGAAATAGGAAGGTTCTTAAGAGACAATGTAGTATAGTGGAAAGACCACCCACCACATATCAGAGGGCTTGTGAATGAATTAAAACCTTTGATGATCTCAGGCAAATCACTTCTATGGACCTCAGTTTCCTCATCTGAAAAATGAGGGAAGGGACTAGAAATTTTTTATCTGATATAATTCTCTCATCTTACACATAATCTAGCCTCCTCTTAACTTTCTGTTTTTTTCATATTCCTTATTCTTCGTTACATACTCATCAGTCCAGTGACACTGGCCTTCTGGCTGCTTCACAAATGAAACACTTCATCTTTCAGTTATGGAAAATTTTTCTGGCTGTCTCCCATCCCTGGGATGCTCTTCCTACTAATTACTGACCTCCCTGGCTTCCTTTACATTTGCACTAAAATCCCATCTTTTACTGGAAGGCTTCCCCAGTGCCTCAATTCTAAGGTGTTCCCTCTTTTGATGATTTCCTATTTATCACACACATATGCAAATATTTATATATTTTGCTTTGTTTTTATTTGTTTGTATGATGTCTCTCCCATTAGATTGTAAGCTCCTTGAGAGCAGAGACTTTTTTTTTGCCTCTTTTTGAATCCTCCCCTCCCCATTAGTACTTAGCACAGAGTCTGGCACCTAAAAGGTGTTTAATAAATGTTTATTGATTGATGTAAGCATTTAGGTAATGTAATTGATAGGGCACTGAGCCTCTGTCAGGGAGTCTTGAGTTCATATTGGCCTCATATACTTCCTACTTGTGTGATGCTAGGCAAATCTCTTCATCTCTGTTTGCCTCAAGTTTCTTCAACTGTAAAATGGGATAATAATAGTGTCCAATTCTAGGATTGTGGCAAGATGGTTTGTGGTAGCAAAGACCTGGAAGCAAAAATGAGTACTTAACATGAGGGATGGTGGATAACAACAACTGCTGTATATGAATATAGTGTTGTCCTTCTCCTACTAGCTTTGCTTATGGTCAGGAAGAGGGGGAAGGAAGGACTTGAGGTTCAGCTAAGTCCCTAGTCCCAGGTCTGTTGTTGTTTGTACTTCATTTTTCAAAGAGGACCAATAACATCCCAGGATGATGTCTTGACTGGCCGTGACCTGGATTTAAGTGAGGCAGAATTTTGCAAAGTCATTAGCCTCACTCTCTCTTCCAGAGTCATCAAGATGTCTGGTAATGGCCCAAGACGCAGTGGATAACCTTGGTGTCTTCAATGTCTGACCAAGCTCTAAGAGCTCCACACCACCTGCTTCAGCTACCTGCATAGTCATTGGAACAAATTGTTCTCATGTGCCAATTCCACTGGGGAATGTCTTCACATGCTTGGGGTAGACATCCCCCTAACTCATTGACAGGTTTGTGGCCTGAAGATTACCCTCAACCTGGTTTAGCTGGTCTGCTGAGAAAGTTTTTCCAGGGTGTGACTGCTGTGCATACTACAGCTTCTTGGAGCCTCAGGTGGGTGAAGGTAGACACAAAGGTAGATGAGCAGCCCTGAAACGTGCTCAGCATGCCCTCACACCAAAGATACTGATCCTCCCTGAATACCCTATAAACCTCTGGCATCTACTAGAGAAATATGGAGCTCCTCCCTTTGGGCCATGGAGTTCATGTTCTTAGACCTTGCTTTCTATGAGCATTAAGATGAATCTTGAGATATAGGTTCAGTTTCCAGGATTTACAGTCAGTGGTGTATTGGTAAAGGTCTAATAGGGAAGAAAAAAAAAAGTATGAAACCAAATAGCAGTTCTGCAAAAGCAGTTACAACAATGAAATCAGATGTCAGCCTTGTAAGACCCTGAACCCAGGCTTACACTTGGAGGTGGGTGTAGTGACCCATGTACGGGAACAAGTTGGCAGGACCTATTTTGTCATCCTTATACACCTCTTAAATCTCCAATTTGGCTGTTTCTTTGTGCTTGGAAGAGGATGGGCTTCCTGCTTAGAAACCTAAGGGTTTGGCAATTGAATTTCTGAAGTATTCAAAAAGTTTTTTCTGGCTTTTAAATAGGTTGGTTGCTAGAGCAATATGGGAAGTTACAAAATGGGAAGACCTTTTTTTCTTTTCTCTTTTTTCAAAATTTAAGCTAGTCTGTGAATAGATATTCTTCAACTAATCCTGGGGCTAACAAGCATTCAATTTCTTAGTCTCCAACAAGGCCATGTGCTCTTCTAGGTCTAAACCAGTAACAGCCCATCCCTGCTCCATTAGGGACCACACCTGTGGTCAAAGACAAACTGGGCATGCTCTCTTGCCCCATCCTGGTGGCAAGCTACTAGCCTGATAATTCTTCTCTGGGCTAAAGAAATCATTTATTTGACCTTGTTATCTATACAGTCAAAGAGAGTTATTCATTAGCAAGACTATTAATGGGTGGGGTAGGGTAAAGGGACATGGTATAAGTTTAACTCACTTCCAAAGGAAGTGAGAGAATGACCTTGATGCTTCCTTAAGATAGACACCAACCTTGGGAGTCACTGAAAAGCAAATGGAGTTTGGAACAAAGAAATGATAAAACTCTTAGTTTCAGCTCTGCTATTCAAGTCAATTTAGTAAACATTTATTAAATATCTGGTGGCCTGCTAGCACTCCATAGAGATACAAAGCACACAATAGTAATAACATTGGCATTATTATGAAAAGGGAGCATGGCATTATAGAAAACATACCAAATTTGGATGAACTGGGATCAAAACCCTCCATTGTTGCTTGTTACCTCTATAGTCCTAGGCTGTTCATTGCATGTCTCAGGGCTTCATTTCCCTCTTCTGTAAAATAAGGAAGTGGGACTAGATAGCTCCTTTGGTTGCTTTTTGTTGTTAAACCTATGAATTCCTTATAAAGGACTATTGATTCTCTGATCTCCTATCAGGCTTTTCAGTGTACAAGGCATTTGACATTTATTGTCCCAGCTGATCCATGTGGCAATCTATTGTAATTAAAGAACATCAATCCCATTTTACAGAGGAAACTGAAGTTTTGGTCATGCAGTCAATAGTATTGGGGGGAGGGGGTAATTTGAATCTAGATTTCCTTTTCTAGCTTCAGCATTCTAGTTATTATCTCAGATAAGGCACTCCATTTTATTGGAATTTATCCTTTTTTTTTAGAGTGAGTGAAGAAAATGTATAGATATGGGTTTGTGTCTGTTAAGAGATAGGAAAGTTACCTTATATTAATTTCTGCATTGTATTAGACTCAGTATTGGGAATTTATGCTTTGAGATTTGTTTTTTCTGCCTTCTTGCAAAATTCAAGAACTTAAAAATAATAGTTATCTTGCCTCTCAAATTTTTCAATGAGGTAGGGTAGATACAAGGCCCAGTCATCCAAGTTAGTTCACAGTTCCTTGTATATTCTATGAAAGCTTACAGCATAATTTCCAACATGTGAAAGTTGTTTTACTCAGCATTCCTTCAGTGAGAATCATTAAATCTGAAGGACTCTGGAGTAGGAAATCCCTTATAATGCTCAGCATCAGGTAAAAGAATAAAAAAAAAGGGAGCAGAAATATGCCTTTCCAAACATTCATAAAAAAAAAAAGATAAGAAATGGATTTGTGATTTCATTGGAATAGGGAGTTCCTAGTGAGGCAACTTCTCCCCCCCTCCTCCAGTGAGCATCTCCTCTGAAGCTTATTCTTAAGTTTAGGTACTTATTGTGAGAGGAAGTAGAATTGTGCCTTTACCTCAAATGCAATCCCTCTCAAACTGGGTTGAGCACATATAATAAGTGTGTACCCTGTGCTGTCTCTATTAGACTCAAACACTGTAAATCCTGATTCTGATACTGTTCATGCCTCCACAGCTGTGAATCCCACAGCATGTCATTGGGCTTAGAGCAATGGGTTTCAGAATTTTTGGTTTATACTCAAAACTTACTGAGTCCCTTCACCTGCCGCCACCTCCCCCCCCAGCTTTTGCTTATATAAATTATATCTATTAATATCTACCATATTAGAAATAAAAACATTTTAGTAATATTATAGCAATAGTAATCTAGTACATGATAAATCCAAAGGTGAAAAATTCTGATATAAAAATTGCTGGGAACATTGGAAAACAGTATGGCAAAAATTAAGACCAAGATCTTACCAAAGTTAAAATAGGTACACAATTTAGACAGATACTATAAGCAAATCAGGAAAGCATGGAATAATTTATCTGGCAGAGATAAAATAGGAGAAGAATTTAGGTCCAAATAAGATCTAGAGAATATTATGAAATATAAAACAAATAATTTTGATTATAGAAAATTAAAAGGTGCAGCTAAATGCAGCTAAAATTAGAAGGAAAGCAGAAATATAGGAAAAATTTTACAGCAAGTGTCCTTGTTTCTTAAATATATAGACAACTGCGTCAAATTTATAAAAATTTAAGTCATTATTCATTTGATAAGTGGTCAAAGATATGAACAGGCAGTTTTTAGACAAAGAAATCAGAGTGATCTATAGTCATGGGGAAAAATGCTCTAAATCATTATTGATTACAGAAATGCAAATTAAAACAACTCTGACAGACCATCTCATCCCTATCAGATTAACTAATATGACAAAAAAGGAAAATGATAAATGTTGGAAGGGAATGTGGGAAAACTGGGACACTAATGCATTGATGGTGGAGTTGTGAATTTATCCAACTGTTCTAGTTGATATGCCCAAAATGCTATAGAATTGTGCATATCCTTTGACCTGACAATACCACTACTAGGTCTGTATCCCAAACAGATTTAAAAAAGGGGAAAAGATGTACTTGTACAAAAGTATTTATAGCAGTTCTTTTTGTAGTAGGTAAGGATGAGAAATTGAGGGAATGCCCATTAATTGGAGTCACTGAACAAGTTATGGTAAATGTTTGTGCTAGAATATTATTGTGCTTTAGGAAATAATAAACAGGGATGTTAAGTGAAGTGAAGTAGAACCAGGAGAACATTGTTCATAGTAACTGCAATACTGTATGACGAACTATGAATGATTTACCTCTTTTCAGCAATACGATAATCCGGAATAATCCCAAAGGATTCATGATGAAACATGTTATCCATCTCCAGAGAAAGAATTCCTGATATTGCCTGGATACAAACATACTAGTTTTCTCCTTCCTCCCTTCCTCCCTTCCTTCCTCCTTCCCTTCCTCCCTCCCTCCCTCCCTTCCTTCCTTCCTCCCTTCCTCCCTTTCTCCCTTCCTTCCTTCCTTCCTTCCTTCCTTCCTTCCTTCCTTCCTTCCTTCCTCCCTTCCTTCCTTCCTTCCTTCCTTCCTTCCTTCCTTCCTTCCTTCCCTCCCTCCCCTCCCTCCTTTCCTCCTTCCTCTGCTCCTTTCATTCCTCTCTGCCTGCCTCCCTTTCTGACTCTTTCTTTCTTTCATCTCATTGTACAAAATTACTATTAGAAACCAAAGAATGAAAATAAAAGATGATTCCATTCTCTCTCTTTTTTGATTCAATTTTCATGTC